>NW_026732962.1:145000-222500 GCF_028476545.2 Physella acuta | reverse complement strand
CTTCTTCGTTCTTAATTATTAGTGTTGAAGGGGATCGAGATTTATCTGCCAGTGGGTTTGAACTTGAGACTTTGTTCGAATTTATCAACCATGAGCTTTTTGCCGACTCGACCACGCCTCCAACACAATTAAGCGTTACGTGACAACTGGTTATGCGCCATTGAGGCCATTGACTCCGATTTCAGCCTGCTTTTCTTTTTGAATTTGCTTCCATAGCCTTTGTCCAACCAAGAACAAACTACAAGGCAGCAGTTGTTTAATTTTGGAGTTATCTCTCCTAGAAGTGTTGCTGTCCCCAGCTAACGAGCCTCATCTGCCCGAGGGTTCGAACTCGAGACTTTTCGGTTTAGCAACCATGAACTTTACCGACTCGACCACGCCGACCCCTGGTTATTGAATGATTGCTTATAATATATTCATTATTTAAAGATCTACGGTAAATAGCGTACAGTGAATTAGTTATAAGAGTGACCTCCCTTGGTCTGTTTACATTTTTCATGATTTTTGAATAGCGTTTTTCTTAGAAGTAAATTTCCATCTAGATCTAGATTTCTAGATTTAGATAATTTTCATAATCGATTCATAATCATAATGGCTAGGCTAGTGCCATTGGTATAGTATTTAATAGTGAGTTTATTTAGATATAGATTATCACTAGTTTCTTCACATTTAAGAACTGTGCTAAAAAATATTTTAAAATCTGAACTAACCAGGATTTTGGTATGATATTTCGAGTGTGGGGAAATTGCGCGACGCGAAAAGCGAAATGGCGAGGCGGGAAAATGCGAGAAGGGCGCGAAAACAGTTGGTCACGTGACTTTTTTGTCTCGCATTTTACCACAAGCCGATACTTACGCTGGGTGGTGTTGAAATGCGAAGATTTCTGCGAAAAATTTAACGCACCCGATTTTCAGTGGTATTTGGTCCAGACTTCAAACACGTTTTCTTTACATTGTTAAAACTTTCGATTTTTCCGTCGCTAGACACAAAAATGATTTGTGGACTCCCCCCATCTTTTGTGTCGACTTAGAATACCACCTTGTTCGAAACCGACGGAAATACCGCCGACGATAGATCAACTTCTTTCTTTTGTGTGGACTGGAACGCCGAGGCCGCCTGATTTACCGTCTTTGAAGATCGCCGTGCCGCCGCAAACATATTTTGTATTGTTGCATAGAAATGTGTGACGTCACACT
This sequence comes from Physella acuta, assembly GCF_028476545.2. Taxonomy (NCBI): domain Eukaryota; kingdom Metazoa; phylum Mollusca; class Gastropoda; family Physidae; genus Physella; species Physella acuta. Next base: position 221,304 of record NW_026732962.1, on the reverse strand, counting down.
GTAAAAAAGCAATGTTAGAAAAAGAATTTTAGACGTTTTTCGTGTTTTAGAAAACTGTTTTCATAAATTGTAATAGGAATTGATTAAAATACTCTATTTTGACAGAAATTAGACAAGATTTTGGGAAAATATCGATGTTTTTTAAAAATTCAACTGCAATTTTGAGGGGGGTTGTAGGCTGAGGTGTGACGTCATTTTAGTGGGGGGGGGGGGTCTGGATTTTTGTGAAAATGTGTGACGGATGGGAGGGGGAGGGGGGGGGTAAAAATCGTCATTTATGGATGAACCCTTTTAGCTATTAATTGGTAGTTTTGTCGATAGCGGACTTTATTCAGATTATCTACAAACGCACATTTTTTTCCATTATGTTCATATTCGTGTTCTGTGTTAGCACAGTATAAATGGGAGTCTAATGAACTGGGTTGGATGTACTATGTGTGACAGATGGTGTGACGAGGTGTGTTTGATTAGTGCTAGGACTGTTTCAGAAGATTTTGTTTGTAAATTGTGTTTGTAATTAAAATTACTTAATAAAAAATAAATTACACTTTTTAGAATTGTTTATAATGTTACACTTTTTGCAAGTACAACAATCCATGAATACATGTTGCAGAATGTCTCTCCTGCTGACAAAATTATACCAATTCACAATGACACAGCTCACGTTTGTATAAACATGAGCGGGATAGATTTTTTAAAATTAATGTCGACTGAGACGGGATTTTCCTCTCGCTAACGAGAGCGGGCGATGACAGTAGCACAGCAACGATGTTAGGATTTTTAAATAGATAGATCTGGATATAGATCTATCTATCTTCTTAGTATCTATCTATCTATATAATAAAATCTAGATAAAAAAATAACAACATTCAACACTCGTGTTAAAGGGTATGGCTACATGCTAGTTTATTTTAAAACAAAAAAAAATAATTTAAATAAATAAAGATGAAAAAGGCATAAAAAAAACTTTTTTTTCGCAAAAAGTGTCTCGCCATTTACCCATGATTCCGCAGGTATGTCTCGCATTATCTTCTCGCATTTTCCCGCCTCGCCATTTCGCTTTTCGCGTCTCGCAATTTCCCCACACCCTGATATTTCTTGCAAGTGCTTTATTGGGAATTCCCAATCTTATTTTTCATTTTGCTGTTGCGAAATGTGTTTTTTTTATCTTAGAAGTAAAGCTACTGTAATTGATTCACAGGTCCTATAAACACTTCCACAAGGAAGGATTTATAAATTTATAGGATATAGATTCTAGACCTAATAGAGTTGGTGTCATCTTAATTTTACATTTCTTGATTTTTATTTACAGCTTGCTTACTTTGTAATGAAAATGAAACTATACTTAAAATCTCTATGACATATGTCACAATGCAGGGTTTATTATTATCTTGGATTCCATCTTCAATAAACCTGTGATATTACTACAAATACAACATATTTGAAATATAAGACATTTAACATTAAAGTAAGGGTTGCAATTTACTTAAATTTTCTCTGAGAGGATTTTTATTCTTACTATTTGTTATTTAAACATCAGAAAAAAGCAAGAATCTGTCCTAATTATTAAGTGAAAAAATGGCAGTGTCTGATTTTACTAGAAATTGTGAACATGATTATCATAAACATTTAATGCACGCATATTATCTATCGTCACAAACATGTTTGGCTAAATCTGTAAATAAGTATAATGAGGGACATACAGCTTTGATGCTTGCTACCAGATATGGGAATGAAAAAGTTATTAAAATGCTACTGAAGCGAGGAAGAGACATCAACCAGACTGACAAGTATGGCTGCACTCCTTTCATGTTGGCTGCAGAGTCTGGCCACAGTGGGGCTGTAAAGCTCTTGTTTCATAAAGGCTGTAATGTTAATGCTTGTAATCAAGACGGTGAACATGCACTTTTGCTTATTTATAATGGGTTGCGGGGGGCACATTGTTACTTTTCGCAAATAACAATGAGCAGTGTGTATGCAGAATACATAAAGAAACTTAACACTTTAGTGTATAAACAAACAACAAAAACCAGCAGGGAGCATATAGCTGAGATCTTAATTCAATGTGGATCTAATGTAAACACAGTGAACAAAGTATATAAGCAAAATGCGTTAATGCAAGCATCATCTTGTGGCTGCAGTGCATCTGTCCAGCTGTTAATAAATAGTGGAAGTGACATCAACTCAGTTAACTCATTTCAATGTAATGCCTTGATGATTGCAGCAGAACATGGGCACCTAAATTGTGTAGAAATTCTTGTAAATAATGGCAGTGATAAGACAAGAAGAGATTATGAAGGCAATGATGCTTTGATGATTGCTATCAAAAACGGTAATAACGACATTGTAAAGATGCTGGTATCGACAGGATGGGACACACATAGAGTAAATCAAGCTGGTTATGATGCTTTGATGGTTGCTTCTGAATATAACAATGTAGGATGTATAGAAATTCTTCTAAGCAACGGTTGCAATAAAACAGGAGTAGATCAAAATGGTAACGATGCTTTAATGATTGCTTGCAAGCATGGTTACATAGATGTGGTTGAACTTCTGTTAGATAAAGGATGGAGCATGCATAAAACAAATCATTTAGGTTGGAATGCTTTCAGAGTGTCAATTGGTAGCAGAATGCAAGGTCGATTAGAATATAGAATCAAAGTGTCAAAACTTTTACTTAATAAGGGAAGTGATGTGAATGTTGTTGACACAATGGAAGATGATGCTTTGATGCATGCGTCATGTGTATCAAGTCCAGAGATAGTGAATGCTTTAATTAGTAAAAGTAGCAATGTAAATCGTTGTAACAAAAATGGAAAGAATGCTTTAATTTACGCAACAGAAGCAAAAATGGAAGAGAATGCTCTAATTTTATTAAATGATGGAAGTGAAATTAATCAAGTTGATATTGATGGCAACAATGCATTAATCATTGGATTACGCAATGGACTTAAACAAGTGGTAAAGAAGCTTTTAGATAAAGGTTGCTGTGTTAATCAAGTAAATAAAGAAAATCAAACTGCTTTGATGCTAGCAGCTGCCAATGGTTATGTTATTTTTGTAGAAATGCTTCTCCAAAAGGAGTGTGAAGTAAATGTAATAGATATTTTTGGATGTAATGCATTGATGCTTGCATCAAAAGGAGGGCATGAAAAAATTGTTGAAATGTTACTTGAAGCAGGTAGTGAAGTCAATATTGTTGACAGTGATGAGCGTAGTGCTTTAATGTTGGCATCAATAGTAAGAAATTTAAATATTGTCAAAATGCTTACTAGCACTGAATGTGATGCTCACATAGTTGATAAAGATGGAAGGAATGCTTTGATGCTGGCATCAGATAATGTAGATCAAACAATAAGCAAAATTATGTTACAGAAAACACAAGAAGAGAGAGAAATTTTCATTCAAACATTAATTTTCAATCAATTAGAAATAGTGAAACTATTAATTAATAAAGGAGTTGATATCAATGTTGTTGATTGTACTGGATCAAACGCTTTAGTGTCAGCCTCAAGGTTGGGTTATGAAAAATTAGTTGAGTTTCTTCTGACTTTTGACGTTCATGTAAATCAAACTGATAACCTAGGAGCCAGTTCTCTGATACATGCAGCATTTCATGGATTACCTGATATGGTTGAAATGCTGCTAAATAAAGGTAGTGATATAAATAAAATCACATTAATGGGTGATAATGCCTTAATAATAGCTTCATGTGAAGGCCATTATAAAACTGTAGAGCTACTGCTCAAAAGAGGGATCAATGTTAATCATGTTGGAAGAGAGGGATGGGATGCTGTAGTTACAGCTCTACTGCATGATCACGACAACGTGGTCGAATTAATTCTTAGGAATATTACTGTGGTCCATGTAAGGAACTTATACATGCTAGAGGTAGTTATGATGGCTTTAGAAAAGGCAAAATTTAATGTTATTGAAAAGTGTCAAGAATATTTGAATACTCACAAGAGCGGGATAAGACAAAGGGAGTTGAACATAGTAAAGAAATTATTTGCTGCCTCAAAATGGATTTTTCAAAGTAATCGTAAACGAGCAGTGTTAAAACAAGGTAAATAAAGTTAACCAATGTAACCTTTCGCTCTCTGTATCTCTTTCTATTTCTCTATTGTTATATATGTATGTATATTTATATATATAATATTTTATTTGTGTTCAGAGGAAAAACATCCATATTAATATTAATTTTTATAACAAAAAAATGTATTTCTTTTAGATTTTATGACTGAGATTTTGGGATTAGAAGTACAAACAGACAATGCTTTATGTGGTATTAAAAGGTAAATGTTAATAATACATTTATTTGTGTGTGTGTGTAAAATATAAATATATATATATATATATATATATATATATATATATATATATATATATATATATATATATATATATATATATATATATATATATTAAGAGAGAGAGGGGGGAGAGAGAAAGAGAGAGAGAGATGTGTATATTTGTGTGTGTATATTTTCCTAGATTTAGGATGTGTAAGATATATTGTTTCTAAACAAATTTTGAATCAGACATGATTCTATTTGCCTTTTGTAGTAATCTTGGTTTACATAATAAGACATTTTAAGCTAAAATTTCTTTTATTCAATATTTCAATTAAAAATTATGTTTGATATTATATTCTATTTGTGTGGTAAGTTAAGAATGCAGTTAACTACAATCATTTTAGTAGAAAAAAAAAGAATTGTTAAATAAAATTGCAAGTTTGTTATTTTACAGGTCACTCAATATTTTTCTGACTACCACTTTACACAATTATCAGCATCAGGTAATTATTTCTTGTTCCAACCCTTTTTGAAGTACGGACTGTGAATAAATGAATAAATAAATGATTAATTCTAGTTATGTAAAATTATAAGATAATTTAATTTACACATGTACTGACTTATTTTTTACTAATCACCCTTAAACAAATATTGATAATATTTTATAGCCATTTATATTTAAGTTTTTGAAGGAATAATTTTTCACTTATTCAGTTTCATTTTTTTAACATTTACATCTTCATTGTTAATTTAATATTTCATGTTAACAAAATGTTGGCAACATGTAATAATGACAAAACATATGAAACTATTCTATTGATAGTGCTTGATTATTAATTAAATATTTAAAGTATTTAAAAAAAATTATAATGATATAAATGTAGGGGATGCTTGCATAGTTTGTAATATACATTAGTTTTACAATTATGTTCAGTTTTAATTTGTTTTGAGTTCATGTTTTTTTTTTGCTAGGTACCGACATGTGAGGAACTGTTGGGATGTGTTTCTGATATTATGTCAGAGTATACCAGTATGAAACAATTTGATGCTCTGAATTTTTTCGTCTACCAAAAAACCTTGCACATGTTGTACATTGAATTTTTTATTAAATACAAGGATAAAGTCACAGATTTCTTTTCCCTACTTCTTGAACACAGTTACCCAGGTATATTAAAGTTTAGTAAAATTGTCTTAAGGATCTCATTTTAATTGCATGCATGCATGTTTTATTCACAATATTGTTGCACACATGTATTAATTATCTTGTTATGCAATTTTTAAATTGTTTGTTTATTAAAGTTATTTTAGCTGAAAGTACTTTATTATTTTTTACTAAGTTTCGAACTGCAAAACTGCTGATTTTAAAAAAAATTATTTTTCACATCAAATTTTTAGATCTGACCATTGCTCATATGAGGGAAGAAGACCTACTTAATACTGTGTCACCTAATTGTTCCATCACTGTTTGCCACTATCCACTAGAAATATTAATAGGAGGGACTTTTTGCAGTGTAAATTTCTCATTGGTAAAGTTGTTTAACATTGTTTAGTGATGTTTTCAACTCTAATTCGGTATTGAACATTTTCTTGTAAATATGTATTCTTTTATAAATGCAGTAAATTAGATACCCAAAAATATTTATTTTTCAGAAGTTGGTCAATGTAGATGCTTTGAAATTGTTTACTAATTACCTACACTCACAAAAAGGGCAGGTAATTGTACTATTGTGTGATTTTAAAAAGAGTACCATTATATAATAATAATATTACATATTGTTTTATTACTCAGTTTATTGTGTATATATTAGTCACATGTAAAACATTAGAGTTCCTGATGTAAAGGTGAAATGTGTTTTACATCAGAATATATCATTTACAGCAATGACACACACTACTGCTCTGTAAATTTAAAAATTTCTCAGAACAGACATAGTAAAACTTCTATTGACTAGACCAAAATATTTATGGAAACTTATATATATATATATATATATATATATATATATATATATATATATATATATATATATATATATATATATATATATATATATATATATATATATGTCTTTTAGTATAATGCATATTTTAAACTCGAATAAGATAAGTCTCTTGTGTTTCAAAGTTTAAAGAACTGTATTTTAATCCAACAAATTATATAAATACTAAAATGGAGCTATTTAACTATTGTGTGTGTGAAGTTTTCCTGTAACAACATCATTTATCTACACATCCATTTACTACTTTCAGATTCACACATCATATTATGTTACCAAGAATATTATTGGAATATTATTCAACATGTCAAGAAAAGAAGAATTGAAAAAATATTTTACATCCACTGACATAAAAACTGTAAGTAATATCTAAATTTTGAATCTTTTCTTATTCTGTATTTTTTATCAATTTCATGTTGTTTTACTGACTAAACTCAGCAATGTTTATAATTCTCATTTTCGTGCAGGCACTTTTGGATATAACTTTTTGTGATGACATATTAAAATTAAAGCACTGGCTTATTCTAGAACAGGAAAAAAGTAAGTTGATAAAAGCACCCAATTCTTGTTTTACGGCAAATGATTCAGGCGGGCAACGGTCAGAAGAAAATAACAAACCAGCTCAATAAAACAATCGGCACATACAATTGAGTCAGCTAACGAGTTCACATACACGAGTTACACATACACATTTACTACGGGAAGTCACTCTCTGCTCTTTCAAAATGCTTACCTTTTAATTTGACTATCATCACAAAGTTTTCTTAAAAATACTGTTACAATTTAGACTAATCACATATTAAGCAAGAGGCATAAATCAGTGTAACATTCATCTTTCTCTTATATGACCACATCTCCGCAATAATTGTAAGAGAATTAACATTATTTTTAAAAATGTAACAAATAGCTAAATTAATGACATTTATATTCTACAGGTAATGATTCACATTTACGTGATTTAATTCAAAAGGGAATTGGTCGGTATGAAAATTTTCCTCTTTCTATTTTTCTTCAAGCATTTGCTAAGCTTGTAAGAAATCGGCTAGAAAATATTGAGGTATGTTCTTTGGCATTTTTTTAGGAGAATTTTGTTTGACTAGCCTCTTATAAATGTCATAAATCACAGTAAAATTTTAATTTATGAACATATATTATTTAATTTCATAAGATTTTTAAGCCTACTAATTTGCAGTTGTAACCTAGTTGTTTTTGTGTCACTGCTAAAGTTTGAATCCTGACATTCTATACAGCATCCAGGCATTGAATAAAATTCTGGTTTAAAAGAAAATTGTTCTTCTTATTTTTACCTAAACCAGCTTAGTCTCTCCAGAAATTGTTGTACGTGATAGGCCAAGTGTTATTTGAACACTCTTGATAAACAATAAATACTGTGCATGTAAAGCGACAATTTTTTAACAAGCCTGTCATTTTATTTTTGTTTAAAAACATTCACAACTTTTACATAGCATTCAATGAGGATGTCTTCTTTCATCTTTATAAATATTGTTTTCTAACATCTTTCCATAGTGACTGTTCATATGTGGCCTAGGAGGGTGCTTGTTATTCAATAAAATGCCTAAGCTTTATTAAAATATCTAATAAAAATTATTATTTTGTAGATAGCATGAAAACAATTAGCATTTTTTTTAATAGCCTGCATTTATAAATTTTCTGGTTATATTAAAAAACATATACCTGTAAGACTATAAAATGTTACAACTTTAAGACAATTTAAATAATTTACAAGTCATTATATGTGAATCCTCTTTGATTTGTAGATTACTCCAGTTATTGAGACCCTCACACAAATTATGGTCTTTAATAGCATTGAAGAAAAAGAATGTGCTAGTGAATGTTTAAAAGAGTTGGGCCCTGGTGAAAAATACAGTCATGAGATCATAACCAATGAAAAATTGGCGTACAACCTACAAAGGCAGCGCAGTTCCCAGACCAGCACTATTTCATCCAATATCAATTCAATGTTTTGGACAGCTGGAAATGCCACTGGAATTTTACCTACAATACCAGGTATATAGAAGCTGTGTTTTTTTTTTAATCGTGACAACATAGAAATTTTTAAAAAGTTACTAAATAACCTAAAAACTACGAGCTGAAAATTTATTTCATTCAAAGTTAAAATGTTTTGTCAAAGACACTACTTAGGCTTATTCCTATGCATTATCTAAAAAATTGTTTTTTAAATCTTGCTAAACTTATATTAACTTTTCTTAAAATTTATAAACAGATAAAGTTGTTTCTGGAGAATTCCCCCAAAACTTTGACTTAGAAGTGACATCCATTGGTCGAGGTACATTTGGTAGTGTACACCTGGTCATAGATTTGAATAAACCTGATGAAAAGAAATTTGTCGCCAAAAGACTTTTGCTCAGTAAATTAAACAAGTTGGTAATAATACAATATTGGTTTTACTCATGTTTTTATTGATTTTAAGAGTAGTCCTAAATTAAATTAAACAAAATAGTTATAATAAAATATGTACTCAATTGATATTAATTTTAAGAATAGTCCTAAATTAAATTTAACAAAATAGTTATAATAAGCTATAATAAGTTATTGCTTTCACTCAAATGTTATTAATTTTAAGAAAAGTCCTAAATTAAATTAAACAAAATTGTTACAATAAAATATTGCTTTTACCAATTTTACGCAAGTTTTATTAATTTTAAGAATAGTCTTAAATAGTTGAGTTCCATAACAATATACATTTAATGATTATAAAAAAATATTCTTATGCATTGCATGATCTATAAAGCAACAACTAAGAAACATTTACCTAACTTTGGGATATTTAAAAATAATTTTCATTTTATTCATCAGGAAGCTTTTTCAAATGCAGCTTCAGTCCTACTGAAATAATTTTTGTTCTATTCATAAGGAAACTTTTTCAAATGAAGCTTCAATCCTACTGAAATAATTTTTATTCTATTCATAAGGAAACCTTTTCAAATGAAGCTTCAATCCTACTGAAATAATTTTTATTCTATTCATAAGGAAACCTTTTCAAATGAAGCTTCAATCCTAGTGAAATATTTTTTGTTCTATTCATAAGGAAACCTTTTCAAATGAAGCTTCAATCCTACTGAAACTAAAGCATAGGCGTGTTGTTCAATTTCATGGATATAAAAAGGATGGTGATGATGTTTTAATATTCATGGAGTATATGAGACAAGTAATGTTTTTTTTTTAATTTTTATATTGTTGAAATTGATGTTACTAATATTGGCATATTTTTACTTGGTATGTACATTTTTTTTTCCTTTAAATTAATTAATTTATATTGTGTATAACTAATCAATTTTATTTTGATGCCTATTTAGGGTACCCTCACTTCATTTATTTCCAAGAGAGGTAATTTGGATGAAAAATGTACTCAACACTTTACAATCCAAATTCTTGAAGCTGTAAACTATTTGCATGAAAATAATATTCTGCATAGAGATATTAAGGGTATTTATTTTATTTACACTTTTGTAAACTGAAAGCATATGATAAATAATCATCTAATTATTTCCTTGAAGTAGGTATTGCAACGTAAGAAGTTTAAAAGTTGTCTAATGTTAATATCAAGTTACGTTGTGGTTGGTTGGTAGAACTTATGACTGCTAACTATCAAGTCATGAGATTGATTTTGTTGGATGTCCCTGAGCCTACACAGCTCTGATAAGTACCTGACTCATGATAGGTACAGAAAAGTGACTGGGCATTGTGAGGATCACACTATCCATCATATGATAAGACCATTGAAAGAGATGAACTCTAATTCATCTGACCCATGTATCTAGAACATGTGTATCTTGAACATGAATGGGAAAATATGTTGATGAAGTTAATATCAGAATATTTATAGTTACTTGAAAAACAAATGGTTACAAACCTAGAAAGAAAAATGATGATGTTTGTAATTTTATACAATATATTTATTTTTAAACTAAAACAGGTAATAATATTTTGATGGTGGATGAGTCAAACATCAAATTAACTGACTTTGGTCTCTCAACAATTTTCAATGAAGAAGAAGGGGTTAATGCAGGAGGTGGCACAATTCAGTACATGGCTCCTGAGTTGATTACATGCTCTGAGGGTGAAATTTTAAAGAACGCAACTAGTCTGGATATATGGTAGTTACTTTTCATTTCTCTTGTTCAGTCTTTGTTTGTTTTGATAATATTTATTTCAAAACACAAAAAAGTGATTATCTATTTATTTATTTTGATATATCTCTTTTTCTAACTGGTTATGATTTCATTTTCTTACATTATAAGTAAGTTGAGTAACCCAGCATAAGGCTGATGATGTAGAATTCACATGCTTCTTAACCTTAGCGGATGATGTGATTTTGTGTTCATCACTATGCATATTTCTTTCATTTTATCAACATTGATTTTTTATACTAAAATTCTATACTAAAATAAGAACTATTTCAAAACAATTTTTAACTACCAAAATCTCAAGTATTATGCGATTTTAAGAGTATATGTATTTTATGTTTTAACAATTTAATTAATTCTTGATGTCACAGTTTTAAGTAGCATTGAGACATTAACATTATTATGATAACTGCTATTGTTAACTTTTAAATTAGAAACATAATTCAAATTAATAATAATTATACTAATGGCCTTTGTAAAAAAACATTTCCATAGTGAGAAGTACTTACATAATTTTACATAACTGTAGTGTAGGTTCTTGCCTTCTGCAACTGTGTTTGCCCTAAACCCATATGGTAGTTGAAGTAGAGTCCATCTGTTTAAATTACCTTGGCATGCATAAAGACAGTGTAGTCGGCAGTTTGACCAGCCATCTTTGTTTCCCTAATGTGAGTCATGCACCCATCAGACCGAGACAAATTTAGGGAAGTCTCACACAAGCCCAAACTTGAGATTTTATTGCTAGCATTCATTAACTCTATTACCTAACCACACCATCCCCACACACATTAAATAGATGCTGAGAAAAATACTAATAAAAGTAATAATATGATAAATAGATTTTGAGGGGAAAATTGTTCTGATAATCTAATAAAAAATAAAAAGTGTATCATTTATTTAATTACATTTTTATTAAAGACCAAACAACCTAATATACTTATAACTAAAATACAATGCATAATATTCATTAAAGTAAAAGTAAAAAAAAAAGTAAATTTCGCTTTTCAAACCTGACGTTCTATAGGGCAAGCTAAGTATAGTTAGGGTTGCCAGGTGTCCAGTTTTGAACTGGACAGTCCAGTATTTGAGCAGACTGTCCAGGATAAAATAAATATAAATACTGGACAAGTATATGAATAATACTCTGTTACCCCCCTTCTTCTGCTTTGCGGCATACCTGAGAAGGCAAGGATGGAAAGGTGTCCTAAGTACAGTTCACTTGTTTCTGTGACCTCGGCATATGAAGAGATAGTGTGGTCAGCACTATGCCCAGCCGCCTTTACTTTCCCTAATGTCAGTTAGGTACCCATCAGAGTTGGGTGGACTCAGGGACCGTCTACTGAATTGAACCTGGATTTGAACTCGAGACTTGCAGGTTAGCAGTCCAACTCTCTACCGCTAGACCACACAGTCCTGAGTGGTACTAGGTGGTTCTAAACAGAGTTTCTTCCAGGCATCTCTTCGGGGGGGCCTAGCCCCCCTGAAATTTTTTTACCGCGCCCCCCCCCCCCCCCCCCCCGAACGAAATGAAATTTATATAATTTATATAGAAAATATATACTTTTAACAGTGTCCGCCCCCCGAAGAAAGTCTACCGCCCCCCCAAAAATTTTAAGTGCCCCCCCCCCGGAGAAAAAAGTCTGGAAGAAACACTGGTTCTAAATTCAGTTAAAATCTGACATACAATTAAAATTTTTACTAGATCTATAAAGTGGAATCTAGTGGTAAGTAGAAAGTAGGTCTTGCCCTATAGAATAGGCCTAGCTTTGTAAGGAATTAGCTAGTATTTTGTATGGTTTAAAACCCACCAAATTCAGAAAATTTAGGGGATAGAGTGGTCTAGTGGTAGAGAGCTGGACTGCTAACCCATAAGTATCAAGTTCGAATCCGGGTTCAAGCCAGGGAGCTTTACTTTAGTACTGTTAAAGTTGAGTACTATAGTGAATTATAATTTTTGGATTGATTGTTTAAGATAGTTAAGAACCACTCGGCTATACTTAGCTATAGTATTACATTAATAGTAACATCAAATGTAGGGCCTGTGTACCTGTATCAATTAACTTATGCCATGGGGCTTTTGTTAAGTTAATTTGTCAGTTGTTGAGTTAAATGTTATCATCAGTTTTATTTGCTTACAGGAGTGTAGGCTGCACTGTTGTAGAAATGCTTGTAGGCAAACCACCACAAAGCTCTTTGCTAACACCACAAATTGCCTATAGAACCTTTCAAGGAGAACCTCTAAAATATCAACTGCCTGAATCATCTTCAGCTGACCTGAAAGAGTTTTTGAACAAGATTTTTCAGAGTGATGCACAGCTGAGGCCAACAGCTGATTGGCTGTTGAATAATGAGCCATTTGTTAGAGTAACCATTAGTGATGGAGATGTCTAGTCTAAAGATGGATTTGATAATGATATAAGTTAAATGTATCTGGTAAAATATGTGATTTCAATTGTTACTATAAATATGTAAATATGTTTATACACACACTTTGATGCTAAGCATGTTTAGTAGATAATCCAATTATTAATATATACTTATTTAAAAGTACTGGTACTGGCATTATAAGTTAAGTATATTGATATTTTATTCAAAGAACATTTAAAATAAAAAAATCCATTTTTAAAATTATCACTATATATGAAACCTATCATAGTTTACTACTGGTGCTAAAACTTTTATATAATGAAACATGTATTAAATTTAATATTTAATTTCTAAAAGCTCATACATTTTTTTGTGGTTTATACTTGACATTTAAAAAATATTTATGAGGAAAATAACTAAAAGTTAATTCACAAATTACACAAGTGTTTTTTAAGTAATTTTATTTATAAATAGTTAATAATTTTAATAAATATATGTTATTACATTTTACAAATATGTAATGTTAGCCATAATTTACACATAATAAATGTGATATTTGATCCTTATGATCTAAGTAATTTTAAAGTAATGTATTGAATATGCATTATATTTTTCTAATTATACTTCTCTTCCTATTTTTGATGTTTAATTCTTTATATGTTGATATTAAAAAAATTAAGGAAAAATTAATCAATTTTATTGGTTGGTATGTGTCTAATGTTTTGGCTTGTAAAACAAAAGAATAATATACATATTATGAAAGTATGATTTACTACTATGGCCCATAGGATGTCCCTGAGACCACCTAGCTCTGATGGGCACCTGACCCGCATTAGAGAATCAAGGCAATTGCAAATAGTACTGACCACATTGTCCCCTTGTTTGCAGACGTTTTTAAACCAGATGAGCTCTACTTTATCTGCTGCCTTTGCTTTGAACATGAACTGGAAAAAATATTGTAATGATGAAAACAATGATTTTAACAATTATACCCCTGAATTATTTTGTCTAGAAAATGAGAAACTGAAATTATTTTAAACACAATATGTTGTTACTGTTTACATGTTACTTTATTATAAGATGTGAAAAAAAGAAACGTTGTTTAATACAGTTTTCTGTGTTAAATAAAAAGAATTGATTTAATAAACTATCATTGTGTTTACTTTGTTAAAAGTTATGTATAATTGCTTTATAAAAGCAAGCAGAACATATACATTTGTGTGAAATATGATATATTTTAGAGTATTATATTTTAAAATACTTTATGAAATTTAAACGAAGTAACACTGAAAACAATGGTGCAGCATATGGTAAAGTATGATATTTCTTGCATAGTCTGTCTATGTTGGTAAGTGAAAACATATCGTTTTAAATTGGCGTCTACAAGAAAAAAAAATAACGTATGAGTTAAGCAATATGTGAATATTTGTGATTAAAATATATATCAACGGTGACATATTTCAACAGCACCCTTGAATGATCGATCTAATGAGCCTACATTGTTCACTGTCCTAATATAGCACTTATAATTTATCGATTATATTTTTTTTGGTGGGTTGAAAAATCAATTAAACTTCAGTGTAACATAAAACCAATCAACGTATCGTGTCGACCGATCAACGTGTTAGACTGATATTAATAGAATGTGGCCTCCACAAAGCAGTGTGTGACCTTTATAGTTCCCGGTGTGTAGCCTAAATGTGCAGTACTCAGACATATATTTGTTTTGTAGCACGTTTTGCATTATTTAGATTTTATTTTTCTGCGATGCATTTTTAATTGTTTTTTCTACGAATGTTCATGTTGTGTAATTCTGATTCTTGTTTCAAGATGTACTTAATTTGTTAAAATATCAACGTTGTAGCAATTATTTTTGCGAACTCAAAGCATACAGACATTATATTTAAACGTCAAGCAGTTGTTTTTATTGTAACTCGTGATAAGATGAATTCTAGATACAGTAATGCAGAAAAAGGAACCATAAAAGAAAGTGAAACTGAACGTGGATTAATTTGGTTTTAGCAGTATCAATTGTAATTAAAGTTTTGCTTGTAGATTTGGTAAGTTTTTATTTTTTTTTTATTTTTTAACAATGTAGGTTTATAACCTATATTAAAATGAGACGTCATTTTTAAGATAAAATATAGTTGTGGAAAGAGATACAAAACATATACTTCATGTTACTATATGATGCTAGCTGTATAGTGCTTGTTTAAAATAATGTGTGTTGATTTCTTATAATAAAGCTATTTTTTCCAAATATTAATTAATTGACAGTCTAATATGTAGATTATGTTTTTGAAAATGTAAACGGAAGAAAATGGTGGAGTATTTTAAATATTTTCTAATTAAATTTATTTTTGGAAAATGACGCCAAGTCACTTGTGAATTCTCAATTGTCAGTCTGATATGCTTAAATTTTTAGATTGTTCGGTAAAAGAACAATTCTTAGATTCATCCTTAAAATATATGAAGCAGTAATTCTATACAAATACTTTAATTCCAGATTTTCAGCAATGTCTACAAGAAACGATAATCTAACTAAAGATTTGATAGACGCTTCAAAGTATGGAGATATAGAGAAAGTAAAAAAACTACTTAAAAGTGGTATAAATGTTAACAGAAAAAACAGTCTCGGTCGAAACGCGTTACTGTACGCATCTCATTTTGGCCATACAAGTATTGTAAAGGTATTGTTAAAACACAATGCAAGTCTCACTGACGTTGATAACGACGATTGTAATGCTTTGATTTTTGCTGCACAGAAAGGGCAGACAGAAGTTGTTAAATATCTCATTGAGAAAGGTGCCGATATTTATTGCATCAACAGATTTCATAGAAATGCTTTAATGGAAGCCAGTTTTAATGGTCGAACAGAAACTGTTGGATTTTTATTGTCTAAAGATTTTAATATAAAACAGACGGATAATGATGGAGATAGTGCACTGTTGCTTGCTTGTCAAGCTGGACACCTCAGTACTGTTGAATTACTTTTACAACATGAAGCAAGTTTGACTGAAGTGAATAAAGATGGATACAACGCTTTATTAAATGCTGCAAGATGCGGTCACACAGAACTTGTAAAATTTCTTATTAAGAAAGGCTCTGATATTAATTGTGTTAATAAATCTCATAGAAATTCATTAATGGAAGCATGTTTTAATGGACACGAAGAAACGGTTCGTTTATTACTTACTCAGAATGTTAATATCAATCAAATGAACTGCTATGGGTATAATGCGTTATTAATAATTGCTTGTGAAAATAAACAAATCGAAATAGTTATGTTACTTTTGCAATATCAGGGAAGTCTGAGTGATGCAACTAAGGAAAGATTTAACACTTTGATACAAGCTGCATTAAAAGGTAACACAGAAATTGTTACATTTCTTATTGAGAACAATACTACAAGGACGGATAATGAAAAAGAAAGCGCGCTGTTGATTGGGTGTGTAGTTGGACATCTAAGTATTGTTGAATTACTTTTACAACACAGAGCTAGTCTGATTCAAGTAGATGGTAATGGATTTAACGTTCTGATCAGAGTTGCAAAAGGCGGTCACACAGAATTTGTTAAATTTCTGTTTGAGAATAGACCTGACATTAATTGTATAACTATATTTTAGAAAAATGCTTTAATAGAAGCATGTATCATGGGACAAACATAAATTGTTCAACTTTTACTGACAAAATACTTTAATATCCATCAAATGACCCGATGTGCGTACACATCTACTGCGTTATTGCTTGCTTATGAGAAGGGACACATAGGTATTGATAATTACTTTTACAATATAAAGCAAGTTTTACTGCAGTGTTAAAAACTGTACAGGGTAATTGAAAGATGGAGGGGGGAGGGAAAATGTTATGCTCCAGAATAATAGTTATATTTAAATACATGAATGCAAGTAACGTAATGCAAGTAATCAATCTTTACATGCATATTTAATTGTTAAACGTATAGCTAATTTAACATGTTAACATTAATTTAATAAAATAAACCTCATTTTATTACAATTAGGGAACTATCTAGTTTAATTATATAAATCACTATTCTTATAGAAATTTAAGTATAGTGTACAACTTCAAAAAATAAAACGCTTAATGTGTTCTGAAAAATAGTTCGACGGTACAAAGTCATTTTATTTTCTGCTGTATCTTTTCATTTAAAAAAAAAACTATAATCAGTATACAACAAAAATCAAAAGATTTCGTACACACATAATGCATACAAAATATAATAATACTGTTTAACACAACTTATGCAGTATACATTAGTTGTTCCTTTAATTTAAAATTAAAATTTTAATATATTTTAATTTTATATTTTCGCTCCTTGCAGATGACTAGTTTTTCAACCTACATTTTTATAATAATTTAGACTTGCATTATGATGAAGGAGTAATTTAACAATGTTGAGATGTCCAGCGTCTGAAGCGAGCCATAACGCATCATGTCCCTGTATGTCTTTTCTTTTCTTGTTTATAGACGTTGTCAGTAAAAAGTTTACAGTTTCAATATGTCCAATATAAGAAGCCTCCATTAAAGCGTTTCTACCAGATGTATTAACATGATTTATTGGAACATTTTGATCCATTAAAAATTTTACAACTTCTGTTCGACCGCCACTTGCAGCTTTTAATAAAACGTTATATCCATAATTATTTACATCATCGAGACTAGCGTCATGCTTTAATAGCAGTTTTACAGTACTCAGATGCCCTGCCCCTGCGGCCAGCAGTAATGCAGTGTTCCCATTGATATCCCTATGCTTGATATCACAAGAAGCGTTTATTAAAAGTTTTACGGTATCGTCGTGTCCTTTAAAAGCAGCTTCCATTAAAGCATTTCTGCCAAACTGGTTGGTGACAGTAACGTCGAAGTTTTTATCTAACAAATGTTTCACAAGTTCCGTGTTGCCGTCTTGTGCAGCTTGTAGAAAATCATTTGATACTTTACTATTATGTTCATCCATAGTTGGGTTAGTTTCTATAGTTGTTTAATTGTTCCATAGTTCTGAACGAAATAAATTTAAAAAAAAAAATGTTAGTTATCTTTTATTGTTATTTGAATCGTAAGTATAGTAATATTAATTTTATAGTATTATCTCTATGTAAACGATACATTTTTTTAAATTTACAAATCACAAGAATATTCTGTATAACCAATACACTTGGGAAATATGTAGTAGAGTAATATAACGTTTACTTTTGGTCTTGTGGTCGACCTATTGATCATTTATTCTACCGAATTTGCACATTGGTTAAAAACATGGTCAACCTAGTTAGTTTATTCATGTTAACCTCTAAACGTAATTTAAATATACATGTAAACTCGCAAGCTAGTTACAGTACACTTAAAAACGAATCAAACATACAATTAAACATAATTAAACTATACGTATTAATTCAAAACATAATTAAAATTTAACCAGTTACCTCAAATTATACTTCATGTTGGTAGACGTAAATAGCAACTTGTTATTTATTCAGCTCACATATGTGAAATTCCCGATATAACATGTTTTCAGCAATGTTTTGAAAGCCAGTAACTCACGATCATTTTTCCCAAAAAGATATTTATAGAAAAGTTATTTTTGGATTTTCCGAAATCTTGTTCTTATACTTAACGGGTCATTTGAAGGTTAGTTAAAAAAAGTCTCTAACAAATAGGCAGTTAATCTTCCAGACTTTTCTCTCCAGGGGGGGGGGGGGGACTTGATATTTTTGTGGGGAGGGGGCGGACAACATTTTCCGGGGGTGGGGGAAGGACACTTGTAAAAATATATGTTTTCTATATAAATTTCATTTCGTCCTGGGAGGTGGCTGTAGACTTTATTCGGGGGGGGGGAGGGGAAGAGTCCCCCCCCCTCCCCGAAAAGATGCCTGGAAGAAACTGTGACGTGGGAGAGAAAAATGGTCGATTCTGTTTTGCGGTCGGACGACAAATCATGTTTATGTTAATTCAAAATTAGCGTTATCAATTTTAAAAATGAGTCTCATAAAAAGGTTATAAATCTATAAGTGTATTTTCTGTCAATGTGTATTTCGGGTCTAGATACGATGCTTGGGTCTGTAGGAAAAAAAAATAAAGTTCCCTTTCAAACCTCACGGTGAAGTAGAGTTCACCTGTTTCTGTGACCTCGACATATGAAGGGATATTGTTATTAGCACTATGCCCATCCGCCTTTACTATCCCTAACGTGAGTTAGTTAGGCCTACCCTCCAGAGCTAGGTGACTTAAACCCGGATTCAAACTATGTCTCTATGAGGTCTTTTGTATGCATTCAACTCTGATGAGTAGCTGTCTCAGGTAATGGAGAGTAAAGGAGGCTAGGCACAAAACTAACCACACTTTTCTTTAAATGCCGTGGTCACACAAATAGGTAAACCCTACTCCATCTATATACTTTGTGGTCGTAAAGAGTTACTTTACATGTTATTTCATTAGCAGACTATATGAACATTTTAAAAACTGAAACCATGGTATAAAATGCCTCGCTGTTTGCGTTTTAAACGATAAGGACAGAATTCCAAGAAAGGAACTGCTGGTTTTATTTACAGAAGAAACAAAGATTGCTCAACATTGAATCGATGCAATCAATACTGCTAAGACATGATATCGATCAGACTGTATAGTATCGATATATTGGTTAGCTTCATTCTTTCAGCTTCTAAATATAGACATTTGAGATGATTGTTGCAAGTAGATCGCGTTCAACGTGTTTTCATTTTTATTCCATTTGTTACCTTCAGTTTGAATGTAAGTATTTGTGATCCGCATATACAAGGCCCAGGTGTATATCTAGGTACTGTGTAAGGATGTGCAATAGCTTATTCTAGCCTCAGTAGCTGGGATACCACACGCTCAAGTTCGGTGTACTAAAAAAATCACGATTTATAACATTTGTTATACGTAGGCAATTTGCAAAAAAAAAAAAACAAAAAAAAAACAACAACAGATGTGTATTAAAAAGTAATATAGTTCCGTCATATTACTATTTTTTAATTCAGAGTTTACATGCTTGAATATATGTATACTTTTCATTTACTTTCAGTTAACTGACGTTTATTTTGAAGCCTTATTTTTTAAAAATACAAATATTTTGAAAATAGATTCGACTCATTTATTCGTATATTATATACCTGTGAGTATCAAACATATTTATTATTATTATAATACACATCAATGATTACATGTTTGTTTTTATATTGTAAGCCTGTATCATTACTTGTGCCTTTTTATATTTTTTTAAAAATTGGTTTTCCAGTATTTGCTCTTATTGATTGTAATTGTACTGTTGTTTTGTAGGTTGAATAAGAAAAGGTTAGGATAGTCTCGAACTTAGTGGAGAGTGTGCGTGTGTGAGTTGAGTTAACCCCGGGGTGTTTATGTATTTTTACCACCAAGGATAAATCCCGGGATAAAAGCGGAATGGACGAAAGTTAAGGGGCTTTTTGGTGGCAACTAGTATAGAGTACGTTAAGTGGATTTGTTAATAAAGGCGATCTGTTCAGTGGTATGGAAGTAGGTCACAACAATAGAAAATACACATATTTGTTAAATGACATAAAAACCTATTTTTTATAAAACAGATTAATTTGAAGAAAATGTCTCGCAACCGAAAGCACGTAAGGCGTATACAAACTTTAATCAACCAATTCCAAGAAGAAACAGAGAGCCTACAGATGACCATTGATAATTATTTTACAACGGTAAAATATTCCTTTAATCTATCTCTATTTTTTTTTTGTATTTGTTACCAGTTATTCTACTTTAAACACTTTTTCAGATTTTCAATGAAGCAAACCAATGGGTTACCAAACCAGGAGACAGTAATAAAAGCTTTAAAGAAATGTCAACTTTACTGAAAGACGGGATTCAGTGTGTTATGGGCACAATGGGGACAACATCTGGTAAAACATACACAATATTTTCAATAAATGAAAAATATGAAGTATAACCGAACGAGGAGTCAACATAATATATAGATAAAGCTCATCATCTTCTTCTTCTTCGTTCTTAATTTTAGTGTTGGAAGTAATCCCCTCCAACACAATTAAGTACACGTGTCAACTGGTTATGCGCCATTGACTCCCATTTCAGCCTGCTTTCCTTTTTGGATTTGATTCCATAGCCTTTGTTACAACCAAGAACAAATTTCAAGGCAACAGTTGTTCTGCCGAACGCGAGACTTTTCGGTTTAGCAAAAATGAGTTTTACCGACCCGACCACGCCGACCCAGAGACGTAGCGAGGGGGGAAGGGGGGAGGGACATATGTACCCGAGCGCCAACCTTTACGGGGCCTCAAAATGGGTTGGAAAAACAAATTGAAAGTTTGAGGAGGGGGGGGGGTTGTGAATCAAAAGTTCGAGGACGGGGGTGTAAATCGAAAGCTTGAGGGGAGAGGGGGTGCGCCGACCCCTAGATACATCGTATGAGTAACGGAAAATTACTGTGCTGATATATATATATATATATATATATATATATATATATATATATATATATATATAGATATATATATAATATTCCTAGTGAAAAGTATGAGGATGGAGAAAAATGAAAATGAAGAAAGTGACGAATTGACTGATGAATCATACATCCAAAATAATGGACGACATTATTCAACAAGAGAACGTAAGACTTGCATTTTCATATGCGCTTATATTTTGATAAGAGCTAATAACTAGTACATGATTCATTTAAGCATAATAAATGGTTTTGCTTTCTAATTTTATTAAAACGTGCGGTAAAGAAATAGCAATTATGTTTATCGTCAAATAAAATAAAATTAATAAAATATTTCAAAACTTTGTATAAATAAATTAGTATTTTACAATTCAACATTAATGACGATTTAGTAGCTATTGCAATGTATATGCAATCAAATTGTATTCGGACATATTTCTAGAATAATTTACCCTTATACATTGTTTAACTTTGGCAAGAATTTAATTTAAACCTACTTGTTAATTTTGATCAAGTAATGTTACTTAGAAAACCATAAGAGTTTTATTATTATTAAACATCGTTTAATATATCCGAAATAACATAAGAGCATGTTACAAAAACGCCATCTAAAAGAATGGTAACTAAATAATATAGTATTTTTATTTATGTACGATACATTCTACTAATAATCAATTAATTAATGTAATTAATACAATACAATAAAATTAGAATATTTAAAGTTACATATTATATTCAGATATACACATCATTGTATTACTTAATTCTCAAACAATAGCTGGAGTTGTATTTTAAAATAATGCAATCATAATTATAATATTGAAGACTTGTTTTGTAAGTTACAGACCTTACATTGACGAATATATTAAGCCGACTTGAGAAACTCGAGGCAACACATTCTTCGGTTCAAGGCACACAACTAGTTGAAAACACGGAAACAAAAGCATGGAGAAACAATTTAGTCTTAAGACAACGTGAAAATGAAATACAGATCGAAATGATGACACATCAACACAAACAGGATTTGTATATGCTAAAGGAAGAAGTCAAGGAGGTTAATAATTGTGTTGAAGATCTAAAAATCGAGATCACATGCTTAAAAGAACAATTAATCAGCACAAATAAACAACAGGAAAACATACTTCTTAAAACCTCGACATTTGAAATAGACATTCACGGAGCAAGAGCAGATATGGAAAACATAAAACAAGAAATGAACGGATTATTAAGCAAGACTGGAGAATTGTCGCATGAAAACAGTAGATTAATCGATTCTACTAACAAACTACAAATGAAGGTTAAGTTCTAACAATATAAAAGTTTTTTGTAAAAGTGCTATGTTTCTAAAATATTTGGACTGTTAGGTCGGTGTACTACTCGCTAGAAGATTCCTTGTTTGGACCCTGGTTTGGAATCTAGACTTAAAGAGGCGACTGAGTCAACCCAGCTGTGATGGGTACCTGGCTTTTTTAGGGAAAGTAAAAGTGTGTGGGCATGGTGCTGATCACACCAGTGTATTTTTCTTTGGGGGGGGGGGGGGGTAACTTGATATTTTCGGGGGGGGGGGGGGGGGGAACAGCATTTTCCGAGGGGGGGGGGCGGACACTGGTAACAAAATGAATTATATATAAATTCAATTTCGTTCGGGGGGGGGGGGGGGGGCAGCGGTATAATGATACTTGGAAGAAACTCAGAAACTCTGGACCACACCATCTCTTTATATGCCGAGGTCTAGAAACGGGTGCACTCTACTTCATCTGCTTAAGGATCGTAATGTCTGAAATAAGAATTGCATATTGCTAATCTATGTCTAATCTACATAGTTTTGAAAAGTAATATATAATTTGTATGAGATTATTAGATTCTTGAACCAGCTTTTTGAAAACATTTTTAACTGCTATGATTATTAATTGTCTTTAGTCATGAAATTTAATCCACTATCACACGTTTTTTTTTAAAAATCTATTTTAAATTTTACAGTTTGGTGTTGTTTGCAAAATGCTACAACGCGGATTGATATCAATGTCTCAAATATTAAACCAGCGATCGGGCGATAGGAAACGATATCTAGACAAGGTATATTCAAACATTACATTAACGATGTATTCGTTTAACTCTGATTTAGTACAGATAATGCCATTTCTTATTGTGTTAATAAATTACGCTAAGGAAATGTGTCACGTATATTTAAATGTGTCCCAAAAAAACTATTCAAAGTTCTTTATGAAGTAATTTTTACGTTGTAGCTCTGTATTAAGTTTTAAGCGATTTCCGATAATCGAAATTGAAAATTATTCTACTTTCAATTTTTCAAAAGCCTATAACTTGAGTACTGTTTTGGATAGATCTAATTTCCTGCCTTCTTTCAAATTTTTAGTAATTTCTGTTGACCGGAAGTGGTAATTTACGCTTTCTCAAAAACGCATGTGACTTTATAAAGTACTAATAATATTCCGCACTATTTTACACACATTGTTTGGCGTTTATTTGGTGTGCAATTCTTTTTTTTCTACGAGATTCTATTATATTTTAAAAAGTATAAGTAATTAAAAATTGATTAAAAATTATGTCAATATCACGAGTTGCCGTCCCCCATAGTGTTATATAAGCATATTCGAGAATATTTAGAGGAGATCACTCGCGGTTAATTTGTTAGTATGATGCAATGCTTATTATTTTGCAACAAAGATTGAAGCACATCGATGCTTCGATGCAGTGTTTTAATGAAAGCGCTAGAAAAAAGGACAGATATACTAAAACTTACATGTATATTTTTAATAAATAGCCAGTTTTATAATGTGTCTAAATGTAATAAAAACATCTAAATTGCGGATTTATTTTTATTTTTAAACACCCAATTTATTGTTGGACTAAAAAGAATGGTTAGCGACGGAGTAGTCTAGCGGTAGTGAGCTTAAATGCAAAAGCGTAAGTCTCGAGTTCAGATAGGTAACAAGCTACCGTCAGTGTAAGTAAAGGCGGCTTGGCATTGTGCTGACCACATTATCCCTTTATATGCCGATGTTACAGAAATAAGTTAACTATACTTAACTAGTCGCGTAAACCGTCAGGTTTGAAAGGTAACTGTACCGTTACTTAAAACAAATAGTTATAATGATAAGAAGTATAGAACTAAAATAATAAATCTTCTATTTGTTAATTAATTAATGCAATGCATACGCATATACAGCTTATATATATATATATATATATATATATATATATATATATATATATATATATATATATATATATATATATAAATAATGGTATGTATTTAACTTATAAAAATGTGAAAAAATAATACTTACTTACTTAATCCTCATCACTCCCTGTGGAGTATAGGGCTGCAACAAATCTCCGCCATTCCACTCTGTCCTGGGCGAGCCACTTTAGTTCATGCCAGGTTTTGCCAGTAGCCTGTACTTCTTCTTCCATCTCCCTCCTCCATGTTCCCAGTGGTCTTCCTCTATTTCTCTTTCCGGGTGGGTTCCACTTCAGCGCCATGTTGGGGAGTCTTTTTTTGCTCATGCGTAGGACATGGCCCAGCCATCTCCATCTCCTCGTTCGAACCTCTGAGACAATGTCGTTTAATCCTGTCCTTCGCCATATTTCCTTGTTCGGGACTTTGACGTCCCACTTTATCCTGAGGATGCGTTGAAAAAATAATACATGTGTTTAAAGTAAAGAAAATTCTATAAATTAAATGAAAACTGTAGATCTTTTTCAAACACAATAAAATAAACAGGTAAGAATTATATTTTAAACAAGTGTCTTTACATCTATGAAGTGTGCACATTTACAAATTTTATTTTTGTTTTGTTTTAGCTGAAAGACATTAAAAAAGATGTTTCAAATTTGAAAACAGTCTTACACTCGTGTTGTGAGTATTAAACAACTTAAAATGAGTTAGCTTCATTATATTATGTTAATTTTTAAATACACATATACATTACTTTGGCCTTTACATATATTTTAATACAGTTTATAACATGCATTTTATTTTTATGTTGTTAACATATTCAACACCAATTACAATGTTATCTTTTTTTCCCCAGGTCAGTACCTACTTACTCCAACCGCCATTGGTTTTATAGCGAGTGATGGTTATGAAAGCCTAAACCATGACATCGTGTATCGTAGAGTCGAACGTAATGTTGGAAATTATTTTAATGTTAACACAGGCAGGTTTGTTGTTCCAGTGTATGGCCGGTATATCACAAGTCTTACGATTGAACAAAGAGGATGGTATGAAGTGAGAGTTCGTTTTGTTTATAGATCTGGTGGGCGCTTGTGGCACATCGGTAATATTGTAACAAAAGGACAGTATTTAAAAGAAACAATTACAAGCGTAGAAGTGTTCAACAGTGGTGCAGAATTGTACTCGTACGCAGAATCTGTTGATGCATACTTGACGGGTACTCATTTTTCTTGCTTTTTAATCGGTACGTAAGTGTTTATAAGATTACGCAGATTTAAAACTAGATTATCAACAAAAAATACACTACTAATTTTTTATTTGGTTTAATATAATAATGATAAATTCATTTTGTCCACATTGAATTTCTTTCTAGTTTGTTAGGTAAAATTTATTTAATACAAGAACACTTTATGACATTATTAAGGAGTGTAGGTGTCGGCGTAGTCGATTCGGTAAAGCTCATGGTTGCTTAACAGAAAAGTCTCGAGTTCGTACCCTCGGGCAGATGAGGCTAGTTAGCTGGGGACAGCCACTCTTCTAGGAGAGACAACTCCAAAATCAAACAACTGCTGCATTGTAGTTTGTTCTTGGTTGGACAAAGACTATGGAAGCAAATCGAGGCTGACTTCAAAATTAATGGCCTCAATGGCGCAAACCCAGTTGACACGTATACTTAATTGTGCTGGAGGGGATACCTTTCAACACTAAAATTAAGCACAAAGAATAAGAAGAAGATTAACCAAAATAGTTGGTGGGATTTTGTATTCAAGATCTTAAGTTCTTATAAAATGTGAGTGAATTAAACGTTTGCATTGTGTATTGGTAGAAAAATGTTAACATCATAGGATTAGCAACAAGTAGAAGTTAAGTATAGGCTATATGTTTATGTATTTTCTATAATGAAATTGTTTTTATTAATTGTGTACATTGTTTATTAACGTTTTATAGATCTGCATTTGTCATGTATATATATATATATATATATATATATATATATATATATATATATATATATATATATATATATATATATTCAATTTCATTATATCGTAGTTGCTAATGTTGCTGGTTCAAACTCAAATGTCTGCTTTAAGTGTCTTTCATTACCTATAACGTCTACTGTTTCTATTATTTTCTATTCTTCGGTGGGGTATGTTTGAAATATGTGATCGACAACCCCCTCTGTATAATATTCTTCCTCAAAATTGAATGTGTGTGTGTGTGTGCGTAAATGTGTGAGTAACTAGTGCAGTTACAAAAGCAACTTTGTTGTATACTAGGACAAGGTCAATGCTAAAACTGAACGATATAAATAGATGCTGTGACGTAGCTGGTGTGACTAAAATAGAATTTGACTTGTAAACCTAATGACAATTTGACAAGCTAATAATAGAGATTATGATAATGGTGGTACCAAATAGTTTATTTTGACCTTGTTGACAACACTGGATATACAACTGGGTGTGTACATAAGCTGCGTTTCTTTTTGGGAAGAGAGGAGGAACGCTGTGAGAGAACGATAAAGGGCAAAAAAAAACGAAGCTGTAACGATCGGAAGCAGAAATGCTGAGAGATAGACTCAAGTGTTAGTAGATCGTGAGAGAGTTATTTAGTTATATAATGAGAACAAAAAATCAAATTTAAAGTAAATGTATTTTTTAAAGTTTGGATATCTGCTTGAGCAATACAGTTTATTTTTGCATAGTTTGACAGAGATGCGATGTTTTGTCCAAGCAGTTCTTGTTGATGTTGTATACGCCATGTTTATTGTAGGTTGTAACATTGGAACCATTAGCTGCATGTTTTACAACAGATTGTAAGGTAACTCTCTGAAGGAAACCGACAAAGTGCACGCACACATTTCTTGTACCTATCTCCATACTCGCAACCTGTTGACAAACAGATATATGTATTTTATATATATATATATATATATATATATATATATATATATATATATATATATATATATATATATATATATATATAAAAGATATTAATTTTTGCCTAAGTAGACCTATTTTTTTTCAAATCATGATTACGTCTACTTTACTGTCTTTGAAATAAACAATTTATTTTTCATGTCTTGGTAGTTTCTAAATACAATCTTATAAACAGATTTTCCTTTTGCCTCTACACACTGTCCCCTCTACCTGGAGTTACCTATATCAAGATGGAATAACAAAAAAAGATTTATATATAAAACTAGCGTACCCGTCCCCGCGCGTTGCCGCGGGAATAGAAGAAAGTCTGACGCCATATATAAGAATGGTTTCATCAATGCGTTACCAATCCTATATTCTTAGACGCGTGACCTTGTTTTCTAAAACTGAGGTACTTAAATGTAAACAATGCCTGCGCTTGGATCATAAATATCTTGACACTACCGCATGAACACCTTGAGTTAATCACTCACCGAAATAATGAGGTAGGACACACGTCGGTGACCTCCCATGTGTCAGGGACGTGGAAGGGCGCTCTCGGGAGCCCCCGATTACACTACGTCAGGGGCGCCGTAGTGCTCGCAGGGAAACCCGTGCGCCTCGGGTCGTACAATCTAAGGGGCGCCGACGGTTGCGCCAGTTGAAGTTTTAGCGGTATATAGAGTAGTACCCCTTACCCGCTATGCAAGACGCACGATTAACGGATGCCAAGTGCTAACATAGCCGCTCTGGAACTCTGGGCGCTGCGTATATCGAATTTTAATTATTTTGTTAACATTAACCTTCCCGGGAGTTTTCTCATCAACTCTTTAAAGTTTTATAGCATCTGACTTTCATTTTTTTTAATATACCGTATATAGAGAAGAATCTAACCCTCCCGGGGCGCCGCCCTTGCAAAATTAAAATAGATGCCTGAAACGTACACAAAACATTCAAAACTTGGTATAAACGTTTTCAACGTTTACTTTAGCATTCTAATTTCATCGATATTTTAGATGATTTAAAAGTCACCAACAGTTAACATTTGACTTTAAAAAGTTAAAAATTTATTCAATTTTTTAAATTAAAAAAACACAGTAATTCCAGCTAGTGGTCGTTATGTTATGCAATTTTTGCATCATACATGGAACTGTTTTTCTAATTCAAGATTTACCCTTTATATTTTTGTAAACATTTTTGCATGAAGTGCAGCAGTTGTTAGAGTATTTCTTCTGGTAGCACAGACCAGGGAAGGCTTGAATCCTAGCAGCACACGTAGAGCTTTCAAAGTCTCCAACTGTTTCTAGTCCGTACACACAGGTATCTGGGTGGAATTTGTTTTTAAATATGGATTTTTATATTAGCCTAATATTTTAAAACATGATTTCTAATTCACTAAGACAGTAGACATGCACTTGACTTTAGAGGCAATATTTCATTTAATAAAAGAAAATACGTGAATTTGATTTTTCCTCTTCAGAAGAGAATCGGCGTATTGCTTACTACTTTATTGACAGTGGCGTACTGAGGGATTTCCCATTTGGGTCAAGCTATGGTGTAACATGTGAAAAAGGATTAGGATGCGATGTAAAGAAAAATAACAACATTGACAATACAATGACGACTTGGGTTCTTATCCAGTAAAAGCCGGAAGAGTTGTCAAATATTCCACTCGAATACGACGTTAATTACGGACGCGTCATAATTTAGTGTTTTGTATTACTTGAGATTGTTAGCATAGTTTCTTCAATGCATTTCTTCCTGTGGAAAAGTCTACTCTTCGCCTTAAGAGCAAAAATAATTTTCATAGAAAAAATATACTTTACTAGTGTCCGCCCCCCCCCCCCCTACTCGAAAATATCCAGTGTCCCCACCCCCCGGAGAAAAAAGTTTGAAAGAAAAACGGATTGTTAGCCCATTCCCCCGGACACAACGCAACTATTTACCTACATGGTAAGTACGGTAACAATTAAAGTATTCGTCCTGTTGTTTAAACTACGACTGTCTTTTTAAATTCATATTAAGAACTGTTGCTGAAGAAATTTTAAGACTAAATTTGAAAGCAAAAACAAATAAAGTTGACGCAAGTCTAACTCTTTATATCACGGGTATTGTTACTTCAAACCTACCATCCACCTTAGGGGCTGCCCCATGCCTTGCACATTTTCCGTCTCTGCATAGCTGTTGGTATTAAACGAAACATGATTTTCTTTTGTATGTAACAAGAACTTTAGAGCTAATTAGGATTTCTGTAATGACGATTTAAAAATAGAATCGAAAAATTATATAGCTACTGCTATTGTATGGCTTTTTATGTTCAAAATAGGCTTATACATAAAAGTGCCTGACCACTGTATTCAAAATTTAGCCTAAAGTAACCACCTACCTTACCGTTACCGCAAGTCGTCCCTTCCAATGCCGCAGTAACACTATTGCATAAGTTTTTTGTTATATTATAACAGAACATCTTTCCACAGTAATGTGCTACTTTATTCAGCTGAGAAAATTAAATAATCAATTTGATGGTCTATAAAAAAGAACCAAAGTTGCACGCTATTATGTGTCGTTTTTATTTTAATAGATATCCCACTATATGTCAAAACGATTGATTATAATTTAAACAACGCATAAATGCTTCAAAAGGAAAAACAAACAACAAAATGATTCTCTTAAATTGTTTTTCTTTTAAATATTTGTACGTGTTTCACTGTAAAAACACAAAAATGCTATCGAATTTATATAGTATAAAAAAACAACTCATTTTTAAAGGCTTCAATAGAAAAATATATATATAAATGCTTACCCTGCAATCGTAAGATCCATCCCCGTATTTCAACACACACTGTTCTGTCGGCGTATACATCAGACCCGGTAATCGCTCATTGGTCTGCTTAGTTGCTAGACATTTTGCTCCACTCCTATATACATACGTTTAAATACACCGTTGCACATTCAGATTATATATATATATATATATATATATATATATATATATATATATATATATATATATATATATATATTATGTATGCGCACGTTAATATTTACAGATAGAAAGATAAAATAGCAGTCTATGTGTGTTCTTTTGTTTTAGCGTGTGTTTTCACATACAAGACGAACTCAATATCAACTTACTCAGTACTCAGAATTGCGTCGATGTAAATCTTGAGGTAGTTGATGCTACAGTTTGAGAACCTCAAGGTTCTAGCACCTATTGGCGCCACTAGGTAACCGTCGACGGGAGAACATGTGTTGTCGTCTCCGTCGTGCTCGATCCCCAGGCTGGCACAGGATTAAACATAAAAGTTTGTATCTGTATACACTTGTGTCTGTATGTTTAGCCGCCTTTATTAATTCAAATAAACACGTAGTAAAAGAACATTTTTAGTCACACCAAACGTAGTTTCTTTCAGGCAATTCTTAGGTGTAGCCCCCCCCCCCCCCCACGCAAACATCTACCTCCCTTCCCAGCGCCCTGAATGAATTAGAATTTAAAAAGAATATACATATCTTTTTACGAGTGTCCATTTCCCCCGGAAATGTAGCCCTCTCCCCCATCCTACGAGAATTTCAATATCACCCCCACCCCCCCTCCCACCCCAAGAAAAAAATGTTTAAAAAAACAGATACCAAAGCCCTTAATGTGTAATTAGAACCACGAGAATAGATTTATGGAGATGCAATTATGATACAGCCACAAACGTTTACACACTAAGAAATAAACACTGAAAATAAACTTTAGTTATCACATATGTGTTTTATTTATCACGGGACGGCGTGGTCGAATGGTAGAGCGTTCGACCCATCAGATCCCATGTTCTAGTCTGTAGGGCATCTATGAGTCTAGCCATGATGGGTACCTGACTCAGGTTAGGGAAGGTAAAAGCGGCTGGGCATATTGCTGATCACACCAGCCGATGTCATTGAAACATGTAAACATTACTCCACCTCCCGTATGGTTTTGATAGGATACTTAGCCTATCTATTCCTATGTGGTTATTTATCCATTATACTTTTGCTAATTAAAAAAAAACTTTTTTTCATTAGCCCATCAATCACCATGTAGTTATTTATTCATTATACTTTTGCTAATAAAAAAAAAACGTTTTCATTAGCCTATCAATCACTATGTGGTTATTTATTCATTATACTTTTGCTAATTAAAAAAAAATTCATTAGCCTATCCATCACTATGTAGTTATTTATTCATTATACTTTTGCTAATTAAAAAAAAACTTTTTCATTAGCCTATCAATCACTATGTAGTTATTTATTCATTATACTTTTGCTAATTTAAAAAAACTTTTTCATAAGCCTATCAATCACTATGTAGTTATTTATTCATTATACTTTTGCTAATTAAAAAAAAAACATTTTTATCAACACTTAGATTGTGTAGACAGTTTTTTAAAAACTTAAAACAATACACTTTCCTCTACTCACTCTGTAAAACACACAGAGACAAAGCCGATAAACAAAACACAACCACTCATGAAGCACCTACCTGTGAGCAAACTCATGGGCTACAGTTTCACTCGTGAATTCATTAACGTCAGTAATTATCGAAATACTGTAGATGCTATTTCTGCATGTGGCACCAAGAAGAGCTGCTCCTAAACCAATAATTAATTAGTTTGTACCTCGCGATATTTTATTGTTGGGAAAGCGTGATTGATTTGAATGATCAAAACGTTTTCTTGTAAATATGTTTATTTACTATCGAGACACACTGGATTAAAAAAAAAATTACTCTGTGTCAAAAACATGTCTATTTCCGACGGCTCAGCAGTCGACAACAAATAATACTGACCATAACCTATATGATGGGACGGCTTGGCCTTAGCGGTAGAAAGTCTTGTCCGAAACCTGGTTTTAGTCAGTATAACGTCCCTGAATCTACACAGCTACGAAAGCTTAGATGGCTAGGCAAAGTGCTGAATACATTATCCTTCATATACCGAGGTCAATACACATGAACTCTACTTCATTTGCCTAATGGATTGCTAGGTCTAAAGATAATTATTTACATTTTTTTTTAATTTTATTGTTGGGAAAGCGAGATTGATTTGAATGATCAAAACGTTTTCTTGTAAATATGTTTATTTACTATCGAGACACACTGGATTAAAAAAAATTACTCTGTGTCAAAAACATGTCTATTTCCGACGGCTCAGCAGTCGACAACAAATAATACTGACCATAACCTATATGATGGGACGGCTTGGCCTTAGCGGTAGAAAGTCTTGTCCGAAACCTGGTTTTAGTCAGTATAACGTCCCTGAATCTACACAGCTACGGAAGCTTAGATGGCTAGGCAAAGTGCTGAATACATTATCCTTCATATACCGAGGTCAATACACATGAACTCTACTTCATTTGCCCAATGGATTGCTAGGTCTAAAGATAATTATTTACATTTTTTTTTTTTACTTTTATAAAGATATACTTGCTTAACAATATATATTTGAAAAGCTGCAAAAATAAACAGTGACTTATGCTACAGCTTAGACAATTTTAGGCTTTTTAAAATTGCTTCTTTAAATATGTGTAATATATTATACAATTATATACCTCAAATATGTTAGGATTAAATTCCACCACCTCGTACTCGACACAACACTGTACGCCGTTTCAAAGGACAAGTACAGCTTATATTGAATCACATTTTATAATATTTTTCCCTTAACTCAAATTTTTCGATACAATCATTGAAAATATTGAAGATTTTTATATCTAATTTTTATACAAGTTTTGGGATTGAGAATAATCAAATCGCCTTTGATTTTATTATCACGAGCAATATTTATCAAACAAAATTTTGAATTTAAAAGTGAATTTCTACCTGCAAGTTTACCACCGTCATCTGAGTCCTTTATGTAGTACCTCAGAAATAGATTTTAAAAAGTTAAATAAATTAATAATATTCTCAGATCTTAGGTTACAAATCATTTAGATATCTGTACTGATGTATTTAAACGACACAAAATAAACATGCACGTTAGTTTCTCTTTTAACATTTGACAGCACAGTAGGCCTATAATTTTTTAGAGGTTGCTAGCTTTTAAAGGCCATGTCCTTATTTAAGTAGTGTAAGAAATGTTTGTGCAAACTATATTTTGGAAATATTTGCATTTTTTTTTCTGGTTTTTGACAGATTCCATATTTAAATATATTCATTTACGCTTTTTTCTCAATAATATTAAAACAGCAGTGTTAACTCGAAAGTCTTGAGTTCTCATCTGGGTTAAAGTCAGTGCAGCTTCTTTGAGTCCACCCAGCTCTAATGGTTTCCCAACTCACGTTAAGGAAAGTAACGACTGGGCTTGTCATAGTGCTGACCACATTATTCCATCATAATATTCTGAGTTCGAACACATCTGTGCTCTTCTTCATCGCTCCAATGGATCGCTTGATCTAAATAGGAATATTTTATCTACTTTTATTATACACGTTAATTCATTAAATGTGTTTTACCCAGTAAAGAGCATCACGTGATCAAACGGCGCAAGAAGATTCCAGCTATTGCTTTTAATGAAGGAAGTAAACAAACTGAACGACGTCAGCTGGTCAACGTGGTCACCACCTGGTGTACTGGCCTTAGTGGTGAAGTCTGAAGCCCGGGTAGTCTAATAAATATTATAGTTTAATGTGGTGGTCTTATCAATAAGATTGTTGTACAATTCACTCAAAGTTCTATGAGAGGCTTTCATCATGTGAGGGTGGGGGTGATGAAGATGATGAAACCCCGGACTTGGTATAATCTTGTGTAATCAACACAGATAAATCAAATTTAATATCTAATGTTCTTTAATTTACACATTGAACTTCCTACTTTTATCTAACTAATCTATAGTATATACTGCCCACTACTACTACTACTACGTAACTGTTCCCTAGCTCTGTATATCTGCGTCTGTTCTCTACTACCACCCATCATCGCCTGGCGACCTACGCCTCCCTCAGTGGTCAGCTGTCCGTCCCACGTGACCGGTCAGCTCTTATTTCCATTGGTCTGTTTAACTAACTAAGCTATAGTCTGTTTCTACCATCTACTTTACTTCTAACCCAATCTAGCGTCACCACACATTACAATAAATTAAATATTTGTACTTTTGTAGAGTCGAAATATATATATATATATATATATATATATATATATATATATATATATATATATATATATATATTATGAATATAACAAGTAATACAATTTCTCATGATACTATTTGATTTTATCATCATAATCACGTAGTAGCACAATTAACTCTCAGCACATCAGTGGAATACTTAAAACAATAACCATTTAGAATATATTAATCATATCACTTTAGTGGGATTGTAAAATATATACACATCAGTAAACTAGTAACACGATGTACTAATTATATTTAGTGATGATGTCATGATAACTTTTATATCAGAAACCTATGGTTATAGCCTAGATGTGTAAAGAAATGTTTACATGACAGTCATAAACATATTCGTACATTGTGTAGTAACATAGTCGTCAAAATCACAATCTTAGAATATGCAAACAATTATTGTGCTGTAACAGAGACTTAAATTAATTAAATAAATCTCAAATAGGCCTACCTCACAGATGATGATTTGCGCAAGAAGAATATTCAGCTTGAAAGGTAAGGACTTTATATTCTGATAACAAAGATCAAGCTGGAAAACAATATTAGTGACTTAAAAACTCATCTTAATTCTTCTTATCAGCTCTCAAGACAATGACCATTTTAGTGGTATCGAACATCAGAAATAATGTTTCTATTTATTTACCATAAATTGAGAATAAAACAAATTGTGTGATAAATGGATTGATCATCGAAGTACTTGTAAGTATTTTAATGAAAAATTTAATAGTTCTATACAAATTTTAGATTCGAAAGACAAATTCAATTTGCGTTTAAGAAATATGGTCACTGGGAGGCTAGGATAAGTGTGTGTGGGGGGTGGGGGACGACGGTAAAAACATGTAAAATAATTACAATGTTTATGATTTTTATTTATAACATCCGATGGATTTTCTGTGTTTAAGGTTGCGTTAAATTTTATTGTGTAAAACTGATTGTTTCATTTGTGCACAAAACAAAACTAAATACATTCAAAGTCCTACAGTCAACAATTTTTATGAGTAAAAAAATATATAATTACTAAGAAATATTGATGTTTGTTTTACAGTTAATTGAACTACAATCTTATACTACAAACACGACACGTTTCAAAAAGGCAATTAGTCTAAACTTAGATTTTTCACAAATTAAATAATATGTTGCATAATATTAAAGTTACGGATTTTAATAAATAGTAAACTAAAGTATTATTTCGCAATTTAAGGTCCAATGGGCAGGTAAAGTTTAGTTAAACTAAGTAAATGGAAGAAAATTAATGTCCTACCCTATTGAAAATATAAGCGTAATGCTCTAGTACATTGTTCATAGCATCCTGTCTTGAACCATTGACATCAGACAGAAACATGTTCCATCTCTTGTAGTCCACTATGGCGGTGATGTCGATGTAGTAGTCACCACTGGCTTCACGACGCCGGCGACGACTCTGGTGTTTTGGAGTCGAGTCGATGCGTTCGCTGTCTGTAGGTTCAAGCAAAACAGTCAGAGGCGGGGGCGGGGGGCGGACCGCCCCGGGTGACACCATTTATAGGGGTGACACCATGGCGAAAAATGACAAAATATGAAGGAAATATGCCTTTTGCCAGCTCAATTAATTAGAGTTCCTCCACTTTAAATGTATGACTATAGATAACCATCTTTATTATTTACTGTAGATATTTTGTAATTATCACCGGTGGGGCAGGGGGGGGGGAGGGGCAGATGACACCAAATGCAAAAATTACAGAGGAAAAATGGCTTAATTTAGTATTTTGAATCAAAGCCCATATCATGACATGTACTCAAACAGATAACTCAAACAAAGAACAAACCTGGAAGACGAAAGCCATCGTCACTTTGTAGATCTATCTGAGGGTTTATAAATTCCAGCTTGTATGAGTCTACAAGAGGTGCATTTGTCCCCGTGGGTTGAGTGTTTCGGGAGAGTGAGTACGATTTACCGTCATGTTCAAAATTACCTTTCTGTAAGTAGTTACAAATAATATTATGTAATTTTATCAGTTACTTGTTTATCAGATAACACAGTGTTCATGTTTCTTTTTTAGCTTTATACATTTTTTTTTATCTATCTTTCGTTATTTATTAGTTTGCCAATGCGTTTAAAAATAAACAATGAAAAATGTCGAGTTTTTTTCCAGAGCTTTTAATACATGTTATTGTTAACCATTTAAAGCAATATTTAAGAAAAAAGTTCCATTGCATTATAATTTGGTAGTGATACTTGCAGCTAAGTTTTGGAAATGTTTAACCCTTTTGGATCGTATAGCAATAACTTACCACAATTACAAATTTCAAATTAGTATTGGAGGGTTTATTGATCCTTTCGATTTGAAACGAGGCTAGGTTGCTAATGTCTTGGTAGAAACCCATATTCTTCGAGAAAAAAAGTTAATTTATATGCTATGGTATTTAGAGATATATATACCTATTCTAATGAAAATACTTTTTATTGAAAATCTTCAACGAATAGTATAATGATAATTCTCATAATGGATTAAAATGATAAAAATGATGTGTATATATTTTTGCTAGTGTAAATAAGTAGGCCTACTCATTAGTCACTTACTTATAAAAGCTGACCACCACAAAAACCTTCGTCTGTAAAGCAATGATTTTTTAAAGCCTAACACTATGTATCTTAGGTTACACTAATAAAGGTTATATATAGATTAACATATGACAAATACATACGTTGTTTGTTAAGAAATTAAAAAAAACACGTTTACTATCTAATCACAGTGTTACACGATATGTCAATATGTTGTTGTAATGACGTATAACAACGATATCGTTACTTGTTGGGTGCACATGTTGAAGGCTATAGCGGGCGCTGAGCGTAAAGATACTATGAGGATCGAAAGGCTGGGTTAACGAACAGTTTAGAATGCAGTTGTGTCTATTTTTCTGCCTAATTGTTTCATCCTTGCATTTTATCTTCGTATTCGTTCTTAATTAAAAGAGATTACCTCCAAAAATTAGGCATTACAGGTTAAAATGTGGATATGTGCTATGGACTCAGATTTCAACTGCTTTTCTTTTAAAAGTTGCTTTCATTGCCTTAGCGTTTGTTGTCCTACCTTTCTTGAGTTTAGCGTCAATCTGGACTTGGCGTAAGTTCCCTTATCATTAGTCCTGAGTGTGTACACTGGCGTGTTTACGCCAATGTAGTGGACACGCTTCAGTTGGAGAAAGACGGATGTGGTGTGGCTGAGGCTAACTGTGAAGTTAACGTCGTCTGGTAGTAGTTGATTATTGGCGTCACTGGTCTTAAAGTTATTTACAACTGAAAGGAAAAGAGATATCATTTTTAAAATAATTAAAATTTATTTTTGATAAAGACATCAATCTTAAAAAACAATAATTAAAAATAACGGATGAAAGTATAAAATGGAGGCAAGAAAATTGATATAAATTTACCTGTATTGCTTAAACTAAATCGAATACAAAATAGTTGAAATAAGACCAGGGATTCCAAAAGTGACTTAAACATTCTGTAACTGTTATAAAATGACCTCATATATATACATATATATATATATATATATATACATATATATATATATATATATATATATATATATATATATGTGTGTGTGTGTATGTTTTATTTAATTTTATACCAACTTAAGCTTCCTATACCTTACCGCAACCGCCACACTATTATAATAACCCTAGTTTTTTTCGCGCAAAACTTAATTCAGCCTCACTGATATAATAAAACATACCACCACTTAAGCCTTAAGCTTTATCGGTGTGGTTTAATTAATAAACTACGTGGGGAAATGAGATTATCCAAGTTAAATTATTGATTTTGTAAGCACGTAATAAATATTATTATAGTGGCAGGGTAAGATGTGAAAATCTAAAAATATAAAGCTAAAATGGACTCTATGTCTTTGTATGTATTTATTTTATGGGACGCATGAAAGTATGTATATCTCCTAAACCCGGGAAATGCCGGGTATATGCTGCTTAATAAACACACAAATCACTGTCCTTTACAGATAGGTTTTTCAAAGAGGCCAGTGCAGGGCCTAGCCTGGACGGCTAGTATTTATATTTGCAAAGTTTTACAGATTATAACATGTTTTAATGAATTATTCTTCTAGCGTAAACTATATTTAAGCTTAAAACTATACTCACTCGGATACAAGTTGAAAAAGACAAAGTAATTTATTGCAACTCTGTGATGTGTTGTGTTAAAGCTGTAATTTAGTGCAACTCTGTGATGTGTTGTGTTAAAGCTGCAAACTATCTTTAAACTTAAATTTATACTCACTCGGATACACGTTGCAAAACACAAAGTAATTTAGTGCAACTCTATGATGTGTTGTGTTAAAGCTACCCCTATGAGACAAACAGCTGTGATGACGCGATTGGTGCAGGTAAGGCGAGCAGTGTGGACGAGTGTTAGAGCTTGAATTGTCGTGTGTTTAAAGTGATGCGGGGAAGG
This sequence comes from Physella acuta, assembly GCF_028476545.2. Taxonomy (NCBI): domain Eukaryota; kingdom Metazoa; phylum Mollusca; class Gastropoda; family Physidae; genus Physella; species Physella acuta. Next base: position 182,291 of record NW_026732962.1, on the reverse strand, counting down.
GGTTGGGTTGAGGGGGTGTAAGACATGGTGTTTTGTTATTGTATGAACGATCGATTTTTGTAGCAGTAGACTTACGTGGGTGTTACAATTTCATCATCATTTGTGTAATTAAAAAAAAAAAACAGTTTACTTCGTTATGCAATGCGTTTCAAGTCTCGTCGCTAAAAGTCAATATATTTTTGTGTAAATTATTTTCGGTTTGGAGTCAAATCTTGTTTATCGGATTACGTTGCGTTTCTTTTTGATAAATTCCTATACGTTTCAAGTAAGTCACTGAGACATTTTTTTAATGTTTGTGCAAATAAAGTAGGATATTTGTTCTCAACTTTTATGACTAAAAGGGAGTTTCTACAAATGAATATATCATTGAAATAATTATCGTCTTTAAATTAAAGTGTGCATAACAGTTTGGGAGAAAGAACTGTATTCTCTACATGAACATATCGTTTTACAGTTGTACACATATTGCAGATACTCTAATCTAACAGAACAGATAAAGAAACAAAAAACTAATATGCAAACCTTTAACTTTTTGTAGTATATAGATAGATTAACAACAGACACAGGTTTTAAATGTAATGTTCCAATACAAATCTTAAAAAAGATAACATTAAATGTATGTGTAATAAAAAAGAATTACAAATCATGCTCTAACACGTTCACCTTACTTCGATACTTCGAATACTCGAGAACTCTATTCAAGATTACCTCGCTCACTCCTCGACTTAACTGCGCATATCGCGTCAACTCCTGTACTCCTTGTACGTGTACTAAGAGCTAAGCGGGCAGTTTCACGAAATTATTTAGAGTTTCACAATTTATATTCGAGACAGTAATACTGTATATTTGAACATCGGGTAAGTTGTTCTTTGTTTTTGTTTTTACAAATAATGACATTAAACATTTGATTACTTCTACGATAGGCAACAATAAGCAACAATGTCGTGAGAAAAGTGGTACTGTTGTTTTCGAAATGTCTATCATAAAACTATAATAGTATTTGTTTGTTTCCTTTACATAACTTTTTATAAATATGTTTGTGTTTTTTTTTTCCATACATTCAAATAAAGTGGAAGTTGATACTGAGATTTAAAATGTTTAACAAACATCTTTAAGCTTTCTTTGCAGATTAGACATTCACATATTTATACATTTTAAAATTGTTTCAATAACCTAGTAATGGGTAAATTATAGTTTACAGAAAATATTTAGATAAGTTTACAGATTTTAAAAGTAAGATTGATCCAACATAGCTATAATTATTGACGTTTTTTTTAAAGTCCCTAGCAGTCATTTAATGCTGACGTGTCATAAAACTGTTAACTTTAACTTAAAATATTTCTTATGTAACATGTCTTCAACGTCGAACAAATCTAATAACAGCTCGACCTGCCCGTATAGTGATATTTATTATTGTTTTAATTAACCGCTTAAAATATTGATTAAATAACATCACAATAATGTAGGCTTTATTATCAGAATGTTGAATTTTCTGGTGAGGTCGTCGTACGACACTTTGTCAGAAAAAAATTAGACTTGATAAAAGAGGTGGGGTACGAGGGTATTTTTTATATGAGTTTACAAACATATATATATATATATATATATATATATATATATATATATATATATATATATATATATATATATATATATATGTATATATATATTAATATATATATATATATATATATGTATATATATATATATATATATATATATATATATATATATATATGTATATATATATTAATATATATATATATATATATGTATATATATATATATATATATATATATATATATATATATATATATATATATATATATATATATGTTACGGTCAAAGCCCGAAGTGCGGCCAATGCTAGGATTGGCCGGCCAATCCTAGCATTGGCCGGCTCTCTTGCCCAAAGCCCGAAGAACTTAGCACTAAGATCGTATTTCGTACATTGGCCGGCCAATGCGCGCACTGGCCGGGACGTACTGGCCAAAGTCCGAAGCGCTTAAACATGACAGCGTATTTTGTACATTGGCCGGCCAATGCGCGCACTGGCCGGGATGTCCTGGCCAATGTTCTATCTAGACGAAGTTGTGATCGCATTTTCATTTATTCTGGGTGCGTTTTCATTGAGAGTAACGTATTGTTCAGCTCTTGTTTGTATAGCATTCTATATGCAAGGCGACATGGATCAAAAGTGCCGTCAGACCATGAGACAGACATAGTAGATGGATGTCAAAAGAAAAAAAATGTAAATCCATGTTAGTTTCCATATATGGTCTCTCGATAAAATAATTACTGAGGAAGATCTTGAGAACATGGAACAAGAAATGGAGGTTGCCATAAATGCAACGACATCCTCAGCTAACACATCTACTGCCGTGGCAGAACGCCCAGACCAGTTGCGTGACAATAATGTGGCCAACAGAATCTATATAGTTTGTGAAAAACATTGTAGTGCAGCTCATTCTTTTGGATCCTGTGGCAACGATTTCCATGCTATTTGTGGAATACCCGAAGAAGCAGACGAAGGGTACGGAGGGAACATTACCTGCAGATTGTGTCACAACAAACAAGACATCATGGAGCACAGATCAGCAGCTCATACTGGCTTGCAAACTCAAGGTGCTAAGATTCTTAAAACATCAAATACAAAATTTAAAGATGGTGAAGTGGATGACAATGTACACATCCGTTTTCCAGATGTTGACAGAGGTCACGGTGATCCGCGAAGCGTGATTGCAGTTGTCATGAGCGTCGATGGGCGGTTTCTACAAATTAGGAAAGGAACATGGTGTTCTAAAACAACAGTATGCTAGAAGTGAGTTTTCAATTCTTCACGAAAAACTGCTCTTATTGTCGTCAGTTGGCACTGAGGAAAAGTCACTACGAACCATCGCATCTTCACAATCATTGACTGGGGGCCAAGGCTACACTCGCTGCAATTGCACAACTAAGTGCACAACAAATCGCTGCAAGTGTAAAAATAACAAGCTGCTATGTAATTCTAAATGCCATAAAAGTTCAACTTGTTGTAACAAATGATGATATTGATAGATTGTACAATAAAAAATTTGAATGTTTCTGTCATTTACTTTAATTAATAATCAATAAAGACTTAATTTCATGATCCTTACGGCATTAAAAAAAAACCAAAATCTGCTCATGATCTTCTAATTCGGACTTTGGCCGGTCATCCCTAGCCAGATGATCTTCTAATTAAGACTTTGGCCGGTCCACCATGGCCAGTCCGCGGACTGGCCGGCCAAAGGCCGAAATCAAGCAAAGTTTCGGACTTTGACCGACCTATGGGAGGCGATATTGGCCAATGCGCGGATTGGCCGGCCAATCCTAGCATTGGCCGACTTCGGGCTTTGACCGTAACATATATATATATATATATATATATATATATATATATATATATATATATATATATATATATATATATATATATATATATATATATATACAAATGTATATATATATATACAAATGTATATATACATATATAAACATGTATATATATATGTATATATACAAATGTATATCCATATATATGCATTTATATACAAATGTATATATATATATATATATATATATATATATATATATATATATATATATATATATATATATATATATATATATGTATATATATATATATATATATATATATATATATATATATATATATATATATATAATTTGTGTATGTGTGTGTGTGTACTTTTGTATTTATCAGTTTGAATGTGTTTGAAAGTAAATTTGTTATTTTACAGGTTACAAAATGTTTTTGTCCCTCTTCGCCTCCCTGGTTTTGATTCAACTAGTTTTTCTTGACTACAGTTCCTGCGCCTCTGGTAAAACCTTATGAACTTGTCTGATCAATGTATTTGTTGAGTTTTATCCTGGTTTTTTTTTACTAAAGTTGTATGTTGTTCATTTATTTTATTGTTTTTTTACTCTTTGTCTTTAAAATTAATTTGTGTTTTTTTATTAAAAAGAACTAAATCTAAATACTGTTTTTTTTTCCTTTCTTTCAAATACGTTAGTTTGTTTCTTTAAAGAAAAAAAACATTTAAATATACGTTTTTTTTGTTTTAAATTTGTTTTTTGTTTCTTTTAAAGAAAGAACACAATCTAAACATAGGTTTTTTTTAAAATTTGGATTTTTTAAAAATTAGATCAACATGTTAATATACGTTTTTTTATCATTAAAGTTACCGGGAGTTTTACCTACACTACCAGCGATACGGTACACCATCTGCTGCCAGAGATCGTCAACCTGACAGTCAACATTAACGGCACCACGTTCGTGCCCCTCCACCTCAAGCGTGTCCACACCATGGGTCTCCACACACCCCTGTACACACTCACACGGGACAAGTATTTTAGACTTTTACGATCAAGTGTCAGTTTTAAGCCAAATAAGGTGCGAAATTCTTATTTATTTTTCGTTAGTAGTTTTTAGCGCAATTTCCATACGGTCAATTGCGATTATTAGCTCGTCATTTCTGGATGGATGGATGAATGAATGCTTGGATGTGTGTCCGCAGCTTTACCGCAGCTTTAAGTCGTATCTCCTCCTCAACGAAGCAATATCGAGGACTAGTTCCAAAAGCAAATATGTTAAGCAAGTTCCGAGGATGATTGTGGGTCAAAAAAATTCCCGGAATTCCTTCCTGGATTTCCCGGAAAAGCCAAAAAACCTCGAAATTTCTGGATGTATGGATGTGTATCCGCAGCTTTAAGTCGTATCTCCTCCTCAACGAAGCAATATCGAGGACTAGTTTCAAAGCAAATATGCCATAATTTAGAACAATATTGCCGAAAAAAGTTTTCGAAAATATCCTTTCGTTCCGTCACAATTTTTTTTAAAATTACATAAACACCTACAAACCGATCGTTCTCCTAGCTTGAACGCACCCCAGCATTATACGTCTTTGTGATCACTATCTATTTTTAGATAACATAAGGAAATTGCGCTTAAATAGTCACTAGACTTTTTATTAACTTGTTTAATATTATTTATATAGGATGGGCCAAGCAATCAGTCCATCGTCATGGTCGAACAGGATTATGTTTGTATTTGTATTTGTCGTTTGTAAAAAAAATATAATGTATATCGTTGTCAAGGGTTTGGAGTAGACGAGTCCGTAACGCTCTTGGTTGCTAAACCGAAAAGTCTCGAGTTTGAAGCCTCTGACAGATGAGGCTCGTTAGCTGGGGACAGCCACTCTCCAAAATCAAACAACCGCTGCCTTGTAGTTTGTTATTGGTTGGACAAAGGCGATGGAAGCAAATCCAAAACAAAAAGCAGGCTGAACTCCGAGTCAACGGCCTCAATGACACATTACCAGCCGACATGAATACTTAATTTTGCTGGAGGGGCCCTTCACTAAAATTAAGAACGAAGAAAAAAAAGAAATCGGGAGCGTCCGGCAATCAGTTCATCGTCATGGTCAAACTGGACTGTGGTCTCCAGGTATTCGGACATCCCATAATGTTTATAGTGAGGTGTATTAGGGCCAGAGTCTAGACTGCGCCTAATGATACATGATGCAGTCATGAAAGACGTGCTCTATGTTCTCTGGGGGCCACGCCACAAGGGCACGTTTCGTTTGGACCAAGTTATAGTTTCCTCAATATTTGCTGCTTCAATATGTTGTAGTCTGCTGTAAATCAAAACGTTATGTTAGGTTTGAAGTAAAGTTTAATACGTAGAAACAAGCACTTTAAAAACTTTATCTGCATAAGTATTTCTGTTCAACACAACTCGCTCGTTCTATTACATCATTTACCTCCCCCCACCCACATACACATCCCAGCCTTCCAATGACCGTATTTCTTAAAAAAAAGAAAACCTGTTTTGTATTTGGCTTTCATATCAAACACTTTTATTGAAGCGATATTCACATAGTTAAACAATTGATCCTATCTCCAAATTAACAAATACATACCAGTACGTCCACGATCAATACATTCATCACAATACCATACCACTAATCAACAACTACCACCAAAACAAAATTAACACCCTCATCACAATAACCCCCATCTCCACAATCCAATCTAATCATCACACATTCAATTCTAAATCATGGTTCGGCGTGGTCGAGTCGGTAAAGCTCATGGTTGCTAAACCGAAAAGTCTCGAGTTCGAACCCTCGGGCAGATGAGGCTCGTTAGCTGGGGACAGCCACTCTTCTAGGAGAGACAACTCCAAAATTAAACAACTGCTGCCTTGTAGTTTGTTCTTGGTTGGACAAAGGCTATGGAAGCAAATCCAAAAAGAAAAGCAGGCTGAAATCGGAGTCAATGGCCTCAATGGCGCATAACCAGTTGACACGTAACGCTTAATTGTGTTGAAGGTGTGGTCGAGTCGGCTAAAATCTCATGGTTGATAAATTCGAACAAAGTCACGAGTTCAAACCCACTGGCAGATAAATCTCGATCCCCTTCAACACTAATAATTAAGAACGAAGAAGAAGAAGAAGAAGAATTCTAAATCTATTGCTATATTTATATTTCAAACCTCACAGCTTCGATCGTTGTAGTATTAGTCGCAAACATATTAAACAGCTGCTTAATGAAATCATTATATATATATATATATATACGTATACAACATATTTTTATATGCCATATTTGCAGAATATTGGCTACTATCAGGATATCAAAAACCTAGCCTCGTTTCAAATCCAAAGACTAAATAAATCCGCAAATAGAAATCTATCGTTTGAAATGCTGGTGAGGTTTACATTTGCGTGATTGGCTGTTTTAAACAGTAAAATTATAAATCAGCTACACCATATAAAAAAATAAAATTCATTTGTTTTACAAACATATTTTAGTTAAAGTTATGGAATATTTATTTAAATAAAATATTTAATTTAGCATAAATTTATATAGTATTATAATTTCGCGCCTTTAAATGCTGGAAATTGCGGTTATATTTACTTATTACTTATAACATTAATATAATCAATAGTAAACGTATGTGTAAGGAAAGTCAGGGAGAAGCAAAGATATATTCAATTAGAAAGAAATATACATTTAATGTTACCTATCGTGTAGCCAACTAAAGAAACACTGCTCGCATTTGTTAATACTTACAGAGAGGAGAGTTCGAATATGCAAAACAAAAGTACACACTTTATCGTGATAATACTATCCAATATTCAAAACGGACAGTTCATTATCACAACGACTATAGATATCCAGGTATGTACTTAAATTAAATTGCCATCTAGCCTAACTAGTGAATCATATTTTTTTGGAAAATTGCACGTATATTGAGTTATTTAGATTTAAATCAGTTTATTCATAACAAACATAGCGATTTACCAATAATAACATATATATATATATATATATATATATATATATATATATATATATATATAATGAAGAACAATAAAATGTAAACTAATGATCATTGTTTTGCTGTGGACCCCCAGACGGCGAAAACTTTGAAACGTTTCAAAAACACCAGAGTCGTCGCCGGCGTCGTGAAGCCAGTGGTGACTACTACATCGACATCACCGCCATCGTGGACTACAAGCGATGGAACATGTTCCTGGATGAAGTCAAAGGTTCCGAAATCACTGCCTACAGAAATATACATGAGCATTACGCTTATATTTTCCATAGGGTAGGACATGATTAATCACTTTGTAAATTCTGAGTCTTCATTTAAATGAACAAAAAAAAGAAAAAAAAATAGTAAGAAAAAAATATAATAGAAAGGAAACAAAATTATACCCACGAGAATGACACAGATTGTGTATTGTTTCTTTTAGATGAATCTTCCTTACCAGGCCATAACATCGACATCGTTCAAGCTAAATATCCGACTGGCTAAAATCATCATCTGTGAGGTATTCTGTCTTTCTAGACTAATTAAAAAATGACATGATATAATGTGATATACTATGATTATGTTTACTCCACTATTGTACAAAATTCATTGCTGCAAGGATAATGTTGATTGTATTTTTTAAAAAAATCTAATTGTTATGATTAACTTATTTATAACGATGAATTTATTTTACATATTTTTTGCTATACATACTCCACTATAAATAAATGAATTTTGCAATTAAATGCGATAATCCAATTAATTAACTTTAATTTAACTTAGTGCTCATGGCATCATTATTACATCATAATAGTACAATGAAGATTTAAGTTTGATTCATAATGCAACGTTTATTCTACTAACACATAATTATGAATGCGTGATTTAAGCCAGTTTTTTTTAAGAATACGCCAGTACAGTTTAATTGTAATGTGTGATTTAGGCTTGTTATGATAATTATTATGAATTTATTTTATAATCAATTTATTTAATAACGGTACCAACACATTGGCCGTTTATTAAACAAAAAAAAAAAGAAAAACAAACAAGATAATAGCAATAATAACATTTGAAAAAGCTATTGAGTTCTGAAGACATTGCATTAATATAGAATTTCAAAATTCAGAATAAACAAAAATGTTGATAGTTATAGCACAAAACAAGGTAGAGTGAGAAAATATTAGATAAATGAGAAATGTAGCAATGTGTCAGTTAAGGAGGTCATTAAATGATTGTTGTTTTGGTTTAGTTTTGAATATATTTTTAGGTAGAGATAGGAAGATTGTACCACAAATTATAAACAGTGTAGGAAAAGCTATGCTTTTTTTTGGAAAAATGTTGTATACGGGATGCGTAAATTAAGCTGAAGGTCTAATATTGTGTTAAAAGAAAATAAGTCAAAAAAGTGTCATTATTCTGACTTGCACCCGGATTTAAACTTGCGACTTTCGGGGTAGCACACTAGCGGTCTACCGATTAAATCCACGACGTCCAAATGTTATATTTGCTTCAATAATGTATCATTTTACATTTTCAAATATCTGATAGAATGCAGAAGTCTCATTCTTTACCGGCGACTTGGCAAAACTGGCGAGCGGTCACGTTGACCTGCGACCAGCAAGTTTTTTGTTGATTCAGTTCATTGAAGACCATGGATGGAAACATCTCGCTCCTTTTGATCACGTGATGGTCTTTACTGGGTAACAAAATATATTATTCAATATATATCGGCGTATGTGTTGTGCTAATATAAAAAACAGGGGATGGATATGTCTGTATTCATTAAAAAATCCAACTTTTAAAAGAGAATATTCTACGTTTCAAAATTTAGGACGTGAAAGAAGTACATAAATAATATTTTAAAAGTGTTATAAAAATTCTAGTCTCTAAAAGTCAATAAAATATATTAATATATATTTTTTGTAAGTTATATACAAGTTTGAAAATGTCTATACGTTTCTGAATGAGAATGTTTAAAATCAAAACCATTATTGTCTCCCTTAGTTACGAGATAATGCACTCAAAAACTGGAGACCATCTTGAGGGTAGGATTTATTTTAAAGTATAATATCATTTTATTCTTAATAATCATCCTCAACTATTTTAAATATGATATTCAGGCTTATATTTCCCCAATTATATATAAAAAAATTAAAATTTAATAAATAAAGGTTTTATATAAATAATGCATTAAAAAACAACAATAAACAATTTTCAAATATTGTGTTATATATATATATATATATATATATATATATATATATATATATATATATACATATATATATGTGTGTGTGTGTGTGTGTGAATGTGTGTGAGTGTGTGGTATCTGATCTACTATATAAGCTGTAAGAATTATAATACCGACTTTTTTTAGCGCAATTTCCATTCTGGAGAATTGCGTTTATTAACTCGTCATTTCTGGATGTATGAATGAATGAATGAATGGATGGATGGATGTGTGTCCGCAGCTTTACCGCAGGTTTAAGTCGTATCTCCTCCTCAACGAAGCAATATCGAGGACTAGTTCCAAAGTAATTATGTTAAGCAAGTTACGAGGATGAACATAGGCCAAAAAAATTCCGGGTTTCTTTCGTGGATTTCCCGGAAAAGCAAAAAAACCTTAAAAATGCAGTTTTTGGCCCATATCTCGGCAACCTGACCATTTAGCGACTTGAAACATGTACCAATCGATTCCTTCCATAATACAGAAAAATATTGCCGAAGAAAGTTTTAAAAAATATCCTTTCGTTCGGTCACAAAAATTTTTTTGAATTAATTAAAATTTGGACCGAATTAGTAGGCATTTTTATCCAACCACACCACATGCGTCATCACGTTCAATAGCTGCGCCATCACGTTCAATGGCTGCGACATCACGTTCGGTAGCTAGGCGCGCAATGGTTTTTAGTCATGTAACTCTATTGTAAATAAAACATGTAACATACTGAATTTTTTTAAAATAAAAAACGATTTAATAACTAACCAATGGTTTTACTAACCCTGCTCTTGATTTACGCTACGACAGAGCTATTTTTAGATAACATAAGGAAATTGCGCTTAAATGTCACTAGACTTTTTAATTAATTTGTTTTTAATTCATTATGCTTTGTTGCATATTTTTTATTCTAAGAAATAGTATTGCATATCATAAATAATGGTTAAATGAATTAGTAATTTATTGTGTTACATCTAGGTTAGAGGAGTAAATTGTTTGACAAACGCCTTTATAGCTTTGATTTTAAGCTAATGTTTCTGCTTTTACAATAACATATTGCGCATAAATAAATATTTAGTATTTTATTTTAGGGGATTCTACATCATTGGTAGTTTTTAGCATTAAAATTAAAAAAAAACAAAAATGTTGAATAAATATCGCATAGTGCATTTCTTAGGTTGGGTTTTTTTTTTCGCAATCGCGCATTACAAAAAAAATGTCTTACCTTTTCTAATACTGTAATGTGCATTTAAGATACTAAGCATTTTTATTAGGTGAATGTATTTTCACAAGTGTTTATTGATCACGGTAAAGAAAAACAGCTCTGCTCTTACTAAATATAAACAGTACATTACAAGTGTAGGTATTTGTTTAAGGATTTGGCATATATGGCGCCACATGCAGAAATGTTAAGCAGAGTGCTTCAATAATTAACGACGGTGGAGATTATACTTCTAGAAGCGAGATTGCTGCACACGAACTGGCTCATAAGGTTGGTGGCCTTTTTTGTTTGATTGTATACTGGCTATGGGGATGCAGTGGTCGAATGATAGATTTACATACAAGTTAGTTGAACGTACCTGAGTCGACCCAGCTTTGATTGGGACATAACTCACGAAGGAAAAGTAAAAGCGGCGGGTTTATGTGTTGAACACACTATCCCTTCATCTGCAGAGGTGTCTGAAGCAGATTAACTCTACTGCATCTGTTCCATGAGTCTGAGAAATGATGATGAGATGATGTGGCGGCGTGGTCGAACGGTAGAGCATTTCATAGCTAGATCCAAGGGGTCTTGAGTTTAGATCTCTGTCCGGACTCGGGACAGCATGACGTATGTGAGTCCACGCAGCTCTGATTGGTACCTGTATTACGTTGAGAAAAGTAAAGGCGGATGTGAAAAGTGATTACCACAATTGGCGTTCAAATGCCGAGGACTACAGATTATGAACTCAGTCTTATGGATCGTTAAAATCATAGAAGGGAATGCTACGTTTTACATTATTTATACTGTGTATATCCCGTTTCTGAGGACTGAAGACCTATGTTATTTTATTGATAAATATACTCCCTTCAAAATCAAAATGTTGTGAAAAATACTTTGTATTTGGTTTTAAAGGTAAATGGGGTGTTTATGCTAAACAAATACTTATAGAACAATTTATTGAATGGATAATTACTGTCTATTTTATTGTGTGTGCTCTCTTGCAAATATATGTCTAATTTTATCGATAAATTGAAGTGGATATTCATAAAATGTAGGGCTTTGGCCTTCTTTAAACCTTCTTCCACGCTGAATATGCAGACACAGCAAATACAGAGAAAAACGATAACTAACTTTTTTTCATATTCCAATTGCGTGGGATGGGGGGGGGGGGGGGGGTTAAGAGGGTAGTGTTGTCGAATGCTAAAACGTTCGGCTGCTCGCCTAAAGTTCTGGAGTTCGCATCAAGGTCCATACCTCGAAGTTAATCTAGCTCTAATGGGTACACGACTAATTTTAGAGAAAGCAGAGGCTGTTTGGCACACCATAACTACATAATTCCTTCATATACAAAGATATCCAATCATATGAACTCCACTTCAACTGCCGTAAGGATCATTACGACTAAAAGAGTATATATATATATATATATATATATATATATATATATATATATATATATATATATATATATATATATATATATATATATTGCTCAACAGTTTGGGGGTTGACCATGATGGAGACGACAACAACTGCTCCGTCGACGACGGCTACCTTATGGAACCGTCAGTCAATAATACATATGTTGTGTCCTTGAGGTTCTCAAACTGTAGCATCAACTATCTCACGGCTTATGTAAACGCACTTCTAAATACTGAGTAAGACAATGTTGAGGTAGCATTTTATGTGAGTCGGTGTGGTTAAACCGTAGAGAGTTCGACTGCTAATCTTATGACATTGAGTTCGGATCACGGGCTCAAGTACGTAAAACATAACATAAGTCCACCCAGGTATGATGTGTATCTAAGGGAAAGTAAATGTAGACACGCATACTGCTAACCATAACATTCCTTCTACTCCACCTTACACTTGGACCGCAATGTTTAAAAAGGTATTTTAGTACCTTTTTATGTGCAAAATCGAACAAATACAAAAATGTACTAGTTATCTGTATGTGTTACGGTTTTATTACTAGAAATTAATTAAACGAATTAGGTGTTATATTTTCTACTTTACAGTAATTCATAATTTGTGAATTCGACACTACCAATGCTGCGACTGAAAATATTTGCCTTAAAACACTATCAGTAACTCGTGAAGGACGAGTATCATCCCCTTTCTTCTCTACCCTATCACCCCCCCCCCCACCTCCCGTGAAAGTAGCCTCCCCCTTAGTTAACATCCCTTTTAAATCGTTTGAAAACTAAATTGTCTGCCCCTAATAGCCGCCACTAAATCGACCTGGCTTCTAAACATTCGGCGTTGGCCACAGCTCATCAGACTGGAGAGCGAGGGGAGGGGAGGGGAGGGGGGAAGGTTAGATAGTCGGCTTGCGTCGTGGTGTCAACGAAGAAAATTATATATATATATATATATATATATATATATATATATATATATATATATATATATATATATATATATATATATATATATATATATATATATATATATATATACGAGCCGACCCACGGCGTATCATACGCCGCTATTTAGTTTTGTTTTTTCTACTTGTCAGTAATTCACAATTTGTGAATTCGACAATACCAATGCTGCCACTGAAAACATTTGCTTTAAAACACTAAAACCCTCCTTCACCCCCCCCCCTCGTGAAAGCAGCCTCCTCTTAGTTACCTCCCATAAATTTAAAATCGTTTTAAACTAAATTATCTGCCCCTAATAGCCGTCATAAAACCCGGCTCTACGATTGTAAACATTTAGAGTGAACCACAGCTCACCAGACCATGTGGGAATGGGGGTGGTAGCGATATGCCTAGAGAGGAAGTGAGGGGACTGCTAGGCGTGCTTACAGCTTGGTGTTTTCTAGGGTCTCCAAGTAGAGAATTATATATATATAGATACTAGATAAACAGGTGTGATGGAAGCAGTTAAAAAAAAAACAAAAAACAATCATCATTAAATTTTATTATGATATTAAAAAAACAAAAGCCCCTGCTGTTTACTGCCTAAATATATGCATGTCTATAGGAGTGGAACAAAATGTTTAACAACAACGCTGACAACAGGACAATTACCCGGTCAGTTGTATTCCCCGACCGAACAGTGTGTGTTGAAATTCGGGGATGGTTCATTTGATTGTAGGGTGAGCAGATATTTTTGCATTTTTTTAGGAAGCTAAACTAATTGTGTTCCTTTTTTTTGGAGTTTAACTACAATCATTTATGGACACTTTTTTTTTAATTAAAAATTTTACATTTTGCTTTTATCCGTAATGAATTTTCTTTAAGGTAAGTATAGTCTATTTTGATATTTTAAAGGAATTTACATTAAGTACGATTTTTTTAGAATTCCTGTTTTTTTTATGCGACCAATATTCTAGCAATATTATTATATATAGGGCCTATATTTTTTTTTTAATTTACACAAATTGTATGGGAAATCGTTATATGATAACTAAATAGTTTTAAAACTGTCAGTGTCGCTAATGTTTCTGCATGCCTGGGCCTGAACATCCACAGAGGGAAAAGTAAAGTTCTCAAAGTCAATGCATCAAACAGCAACCCTATAACATTGGCAGAAGAAGCCCTAGAAGAAGTGAATAGATTCACCTACCTTTGAAGTATTGTTGATAAGCAGGGAGGGACAGAAGCAGACTTAACAATAAGGACGGGCAAGGCAAGAGCAGTCTTGAACCAAATAAAAAATGTTTGGGGTTCTGGAGATTTAACCCTTGGAATAAAAATCCGGATCTTCAACACACTAGTAAAACCTGTTTTATTCTATGAGACATGGAGAACAACTGCTATAAATAAGAAGAAAATACAATCATTAATAAACGCATTCATCAGAAAGATCCTGCGAATTCGCTGGCCTAAAACCATCAGAAATGTTTTTCTATGGCCACGGACAAATCAACTGCCATTAGAGATCCTCCAGAGAAATGGAAATGGATTGGGCACACACTCAGGAAGCCTGTATCCAGCATAACAAGACAGGCCCTCACCTGGAATCCACAGGGCAGGAGGAGGAAAGGCAGACTAAGAAAGACCTGGAGACGTGACCTGGAAGAAGACACCAAGAAGATTGGATACACCTGGGGACAGTTGGAGAGACTAGCACAGGCCAAAGACGTCTGGAAAGCACTTGTCAGAGGTCTATATCACAGGAGGGTCGACAGGCAAACCTAACCTAACCTAAATAATTTTAAACTATGTTTTTCAACGCAAAATTATATTTTATAAATATCTTTTAGGCAAGGGTTTTATCTATGAAACTCATCTTTATTTAAATACATTCAAATCAATGCATATATTTTCAGCGAAATAAATACAAACACTACTGTAGACAGATGAGATGCTACAATACTACATCACAAAGGTGCAGCTCTGCTGAAGTGTTGGAGGGGACGAGTTGCATGAACGGCAAGGTATGTAGTAGGTCATGTCACGTGATTAACGGCAAGGTATGTGGTAGGTCATACCAGGTGATTAACGGCAAGGTATGTAGTAGGTCATACCAGGTGATTAACGGCAAGGTATGTAGTAGGTCATACCAGGTGATTTACGGCAAGGTATGTAGTAGGTCATGCCAGGTGATTTACGGCAAGGTATGTAGTAGGTCATGCCAGGTGATTAACGGCAAGGTATGTAGTAGGTCATGTCAGGTGATTAACGGCAAGGTATGTAGTAGGTCATGCTAGGTGATTAATGGCAAGATATGTAGTAGGTCATGCCAGGTGATTAACGGCAAGGTATGTAGTAGGTCATGTCAGGTGATTAACGGCAAGGTATGTAGTAGGTCATGCTAGGTGATTAATGGCAAGATATGTAGTAGGTCAGGCCAGGTGATTAACGGCAAGGTATGTAGTAGGTCATGTCAGGTGATTAACGGCAAGGTATGTAGTAGGTCATGCTAGGTGATTAACGGCAAGGTATGTAGTAGTTCATGCAAGGGAGATCATTTTGTCTGAGATATGTCGTCTGAGATCATTTGTCCTGAGATCATTTGTCATGTATCACCGACGAAACATAACGTAAATGTAAACGTTACATCATCATATCATATTTTCCCAATCATGTCAAACTTTACATGAAGTAAAGTTGATCTGCTTCAGAGACTTGATGAAGAGATAGTGTGGTCAGCAACTTGCCCAGCCGCCTTTGTTTCCCTGACTTGAGTTAGCAGTCTAGCTCTCTATCTCTAGACCATAAACACAACATACAAAAAGAATTGCCTTGTTTATTATCAACAGCTATGCAGGGATGGAAGCTGTAGAAATGATGCTGCTGCTCCTAAAGTGGATGGTACGTTTAAATAAAAAGACTTTAAAAATGTAACCACTTCTTCCCTAGTTAGAAAATTAACATTAGCCAGTAGTATACAAGTTACCTTTCTACTCGAGTGAGTGACAGTTTAATAAAACAGATAACAGTGTCTCGCCGCCTGCTAGGTGGTTTACAAAGTTAAACTCTTTTGGACTTTTCAAGCGTCATTGTATTAATTAAAATGTTTATCGCATTTTTTGTATGCATTAAAAAAAGGATTAAATTCCGAATTTAGAATTACTTGTTTTCCCACATTTATGGCAATAAAAAGATTTGACTTCTTATAACCCGTTTAGATGACTGCGTATATGGAGATGAAACCGGAGGAGAATTTGAGCATCTCTCGTGTTCTTCCATAATTCAAGCCTTCCCTGGGTGGTGCTACAATACCAAATACTACAAAAACTGTTGCGCATCATGCAAAAAATTTTACATGAAGAAAAAGGGTAAATGCTATAGTTTAATAATAAAGGCTATTTATTAACAACTAATTAAATCGATTTAGTTATATTGAATTATATTGGTCACATGAAATTACTATGCCTATACTAAAAATATAATCGTATTTTTGCCTCGTTACTCAGAAGACTAATGATACAGATAATAATTGCATTGTCGTGTGGCCTCATTGGGCCGATTGTAATAGTAATTATTATTATAATTTACCTAACCAGTAATTAATTTTTTGTTTTCAAAATTTAAATGTTATTTGTATCATTTTTCTACCAAATAAGACAAATCTCGATTGCATTTGTGCTGCTGTGTAGCCCTTATGTTGTCAGTAAATAAATTCACTAGGCAGAAATTATGCATGATTTAAAAAATAATTAAATATGTTTTTTGTATATTTTTTTCAACCTAGGTTGCGAGTATGGAGATAAGTACAGAAAATGTACCGCAGCAATGTGCCATTATGCCTATCTTGAGGAGAAACGTCTATGTTGTAAAACATGCAACTACACTGTACCAACAAACCAACCTAAAGCAACTACAGTATACACAACATCAACAATCTCCCCACCATTGACTGTACGTACGAAAACTACAGTTAAAACAACAACAGTGCCTAAACATATTCAAAAAACTAACTAGCAAATAGCACGCTTACAGCTACACTTACAAAACAACTATAATAAAATATAGTCACCAAACAAAAGAATTAAATTTACAAAAGTCAAGACACATTTATTCAGTTATCCTCCTTGATATATCATGGTTTTATGAGTATAAGCCAACGAAAAACAAATAATCGTTTAGGGCTAATATTTGTAAACCTTTTCAATTTAATATTTAAAAAAAAAAGGAAACACTACAATATGAATATAATTTTATACACTTCATTATTAATAAAAAATATATAATGTAATACAAAAATGGCGTGGCTTACTGCCCGTACATAATATAAAATAAAAATTACTGATGCAACTAAATTTATTTTTGTCATACATTTGAAAATAAGGGTATATGATTTATAATAATGTGTTTACATGCATTTCACTTATTACAACTATTAATCTTTAAAGTTACTAACTAATTAGCTTCTTTCACTTTTCCTTAAAGTTTGTCTTGTATATTTTTCACATCATTCACATGAGCATGTTAAGTTGAGCTAACTTGTTTCTGTGACCTCTGCGAAAGATGAGATAAAGTGTTCAGCAAAATGCCCAGCTGACTGCAGATTTCACAGCTTGATTTGGATACCCAGAAAACTGGGTGGATTCATTGGCGCCTACATTGTTATTAATTGCTATTTAACATCCGTTTATTGCATTTAACACGCCGGTAACAAATTAGGATAATAACACCTTCAAATAAGACACCCAGTTACCACATTCAGAAAACTGTACATATTTATTTGTCTAGAGAATAAATATTTAATCCATCAATTGTTAAAGTCGAAATGCAATTGCTTGCTGTTTCTGCATGTAATGTTTTAACACATTTACAATAATATTGTTGCAATAAAAAAAATGTGATCAACAATGTTGCAACGTTGAAATAAAATTAGATATATATTAAAAAGTTGTTGATGATTGTAAGGAAAAACGTACACTTAAATATATTACAGAAAATAAAAAACAAACCGACTTTTTTTCAAAAATCATAATAAAATAATGTAATAGATAGTACAATTAGAAAAATTCTATAACAATGTATATTGTTAGAATAAAAATTGCATTACTGTAATAGTCTAAAAAGTAAAGTGAAAACGACAAAGAAATACACAATGTAATATTAGGCATAGTATAATGATACATACAATCAAAAAATTGTCGTCATTAAAATGTACGCTGCACTTTTAAACTAAATTTTGTCAAATATACAATAGTATTTTGGTTTTAAAATGTGATTGCATGTAAGATATACAATGGATCTCTATCCTTTTTGTATATATTTTATTTTCTTTGAGTATCAACATTTATAGATGCTAAATAAGAAACAATATTTAATTTCTTCACGTTTTTTAAATAAATAGGCCTACACTTTGGTCAAAATGTTAGAATTATACATACATTTAATGAAATGAAAAAAAACATTAAAACGATGATTTAAGCACTTGATATCTTCATGTAATTAATAATGTTGAACGAATTACTATATTTTCTCAAGGATGATATCTGCAATATCTCTTACTTAAAAATAAATAACATACATCTGGTAACCCTTTGAAGCTAACAAGCTGTCTTGTGAGCCTAAACAACTAAAGCGAGCCCTTTCTTTTTACGTTAATCGAGTATTTATTCGTGACTAAACAATCAATATTAGGTTTTTTCGTTTCTGTAAAGTAATATTAACAACTTAATAGTTTGAGTCGCATCACAAAATTTCCCGATCATCGGTATGGACTTATTAACAAGTCTTCTGCTTAATATTATATACACATTTTATTTGAACGTAAGAGTATATGAACAACATCATCAGCACCATTTCCCGTTTATGCCTAAGACACATGCGGCAGATGAAGTAAAGTTCATCTGATTCAGAGACCTAGGCATATGAAGGGATAGGGTTAATTTCAGTAACGTGAGTTGGGTACCAATTAGAGCTGGGTGGCCCCCGCTGTCCCATGTTTATGAACATACACACGTACATAGACAATTAAATTACAAAATAATGATGGAATATATTGATATTTAAAATGGCTTTAAAGTAAGCAATACATGTTCGTTTTTTTTTATCACAAACCACTTGTTATAAATGACGTCATCTATATAATAAACGGGTCGTTTTTCAGTAACCAGCTAGCCGTTGGCCTCATTTCAGCATTTCTTACAAACATTTACCTAGAAAGTTTCTGCATGCAAATGATGATGTCTCTGGTAGCTGGTATCTTGGAGGTTCTCCTTTATAAGTTCTATAAAAGATCTGTGGTGTTATCAAAGAATTGTGTGGCGGTTTACCGGTCAACATCTCAACAACAGTACAACCAACACTCCTGTAAAAATAGAAACTTTTGCAGCTGCATTGTGTTATTAAATGTGTTTTTTTTCAACTATATATATATATATATATATATATATATATATATATATATATATATATATATATATATATATATATATCAAAGTATTGTTTAAGGGGGGGGGGGGGGTTGGGCGTTTTTTACTCTTTTACGCAATAAAACTTCTTTCATTCAATCACTATGAAACTTTTGAAAGCTGTTAAAAATTATTCTGTAGAGGTGATGCGATTTTTCTATATATACGCTATATAAATAGTAACAGTCGGATGCAGTTTGACACTGTTCATCCAATGCCATGATACTATGGGGAGTTGCTTAAAATACTACCGAGAAGGATTCTACGGGGAAGACAATTCTTGTAAGCGGCACCCGGAAAGTGCGATTTTTACAAAACGGTTTTGCCGCCCAGAGTTCCAGAGCGGCTATTTTTGCAAATGGTATCCGTTAAATGGCCGTCCTGCAGGTAATGAGTACAATTACATTCATCGGTACAACTACAAAAGATGCATCTGCAGGCATGCCAGTGATTGTGTGGCCGAAGCACTCCCCTTTGAAAAAGGGTATACACTAAAGACACAATGGGCAATAATTAGCAAAAAGAAGTTGAGTTTTACTGCTTTGATTTTGCTATTGTTGCTGAAATGAATTACTACCAATTTAATGATCAATGTACGTGAATAATAATTCGCAGGAGTGTTAAGTGTCAGCAGATATATCATGCATTACGAAAAACTAAAGTTTACTAACCTCGTCATTTAATTTAATTATATTTCTGTTTAGTTTTCATATATTCATTTACCTTTTTTTTGCTTAAATTAAGCTAATTTATATAACGCTACAGCTACGAAATACTTACAGTGCTTCCTTTTTTTTTTAACTATTGTAAGAATAATCTAGTATATGTAACTACCAAACTTTTGCATGATCATTATTTTAAAATAATACCATTTTAATATTTTTGTTTATCTCTTTATATTCAAATATACCTTACTATAAACGTGTGAAATAGCAAGCTTTTTAAATTTCTTTACTACTAGTAAACGATAAGTTATTGTTAAATATTAACTGTTTTATTGTTTAAATTTCTATTTAATGTGGTATTAAAGTGATATGTTTAAAAAACAAATAAACCATTATTTTTACCAGAAGTCCAGGCTTGTATGATACTTAGTTGTGTTTCATCTAGGGCAGATCATCATTTCTGGAGCCATAAGTCTAGTTGTGCCCCTTTTTGATTCAACACCATCATAGTTATCAACAATTGTTGACAATCAAAAGTCTGTTAGTTTTATGTTTGGTTCATCCATCATTAATATATTATTACCTTTAGAAAATGTAACCCATTTTAAATTATTATTTTATAATTTATATTCGATAACATTTTAATGACTAAAATGATAATAATGAATAAAATTTAGAATGGAATATTTCGGACATATATAAGAATCTATACTATTTTACAAAGTACCTTTAATATCCAAATGTAATACATTTTTATCATTCAGGTATTGTACACCTTCTAAAATTTGTTTTGAAAATTGTCTTGTCAAATCTTACTTGAAGGTAACCACGTTACAAAATGATTATAACAGGCCCGCTTTGTAAATTTTTTTTATATCACAATCAAGGGAACTATTAATTACTTTAGTCACTTGACATCACATTAGCCTTTAAGAAAGGCAGTGTAAGCTCATAATGGATCGCTGATTGTTTGTTAACATTTATTGCAGTTTTACTGCAGGTAAAAATATATGAAATACAATATACCTGTCTAACTTAAATGTCTAACTTACGTTACGACGATATAGACGATAGGAAATATTTAAAATTGGAATAAACCAAACTGAAAGATATGATCACTGTTTTTCTATGTTTTTAAGTGTTTTCGACGAAGTAAAATTTACCATTTCAATAAATTCCAGAAACAGAATATTTTCTTTTATATTTTTTAGAAAACCATGAAGCTGAACAATCCTTTTGTGTTTCAATTTCCACCTCAGAATTGATGTTCCATGTATAGTGTAAATGGCAATAACGTTATTTTTTCACGCATTACTCTGTTATATAAAGAGTGTAAAGGGTTACATTTAAGAGTTGAAGTTAGTGGTTATGGCTAGGACCAGGGGTTATGGGTAGGGCAAGGGGATGGGGATATAGATATAGATATGGATAGGGATAGGGATAGCGATAGCGATAGGGATAGGGATAGGGATGGGGATAGGGATGGGGATAGGGATAGGGATAGGGATAGGGATAGGGATAGGGATAGGGATGGGGATGGGGATGGGGGTAGCGATAGCGATAGGGATAGGGATACTGTTAGGATTAGTGATTGTGTTAGGGCTAAAATAAGAAGTTAACATAATGTTTACTGGTATGTCTAATTGTTAGTTTGAGTTTAACGGTTATAATGAAAGTTAAGTGAAGGAGTTGGTGCTAGGGATAGCCTAATAAATAAAATATACATTTTTCGGATCTCATATTAATTACGTAATTAAATAAATAGTTTTTTGTAATCCGTTAGAGTCTGTTACAGTCTGTTAC
Organism: Physella acuta; assembly: GCF_028476545.2. Lineage (NCBI taxonomy): Eukaryota > Metazoa > Mollusca > Gastropoda > Physidae > Physella > Physella acuta. Next base: position 160,213 of record NW_026732962.1, on the reverse strand, counting down.
ATGAGTTTTTTTTCTAGCTTATACATTTTACTTTCTCGTATACAGAGTATAGAGGTAGTATTGTAATCGTGCATACAAATCACATGAAATTTTGACAAGACCGATTTAAAAAAGGATATTATTTCAATGATAGCCAAACACGGACAACATCATCTATACCACATACATAATTAGTAACTCTTAATTTATAAACAACAGTTGCAACATATATGTTCAGGTGGGATCAAAAGATCTTGTGGACTGTGAATATATATTTTAAAGGATAGTTTCGATTTCATGTATATCACATTTTCAAATAACTCAGCCTCTTAATGGATGTAACATCGGGAAATCCCATGATGACTTGAACGCAGCAACGACCAGGAGCTTAAGCTAAACTCTCTTGTGTTGACTTCTGAGTTTGTTTTTTATGCAAGTACATATTATTGTATAACCACAATCGTTGAGAAATAATACTTAACCATAACATATAATTTCGTTACTTTAAATAGCTTGAATATATTAAAACAAAATGATTTGATAAAAGTAGTATTTCTAGTACGGCTGCTTACGTGTATCTGTGACACAGTTTACGACATTTCTTATTTATATCATATTTAATTGAGTAAGTTGTATTGCTATTGTTGTATTATTATTAAAAAATTGTTTAGTTTGAACAACATTAGTTATTTGAGGTTATTATAATACTTGAATTAACAGTATAGTCTTTTTTTAAAGATGGCGCATTTAATACTCACGCGCAATTTCTAGCCTTGGGTAAATAAACGGATACAACATTTATACTTCCTTGTATACGAGGAAGTAATGTAATCGTGCGGATAAATGATATTAAAAATGTATCGCACTCAGTGAGTGAGTGAGTGAGTGAGTGAGTGAGTGAGTGAGTGAGTGAGTGAGTGAGTGAGTGAGTGAGTGAGTGAGTGAGTGAGTGAGTGAGTGAGTGAGTGAGTGAGTGAGTGAGTGAGTGAGTGAGTGAGTGAGTGAGTGAGTGAGTGAGTGAGTGAGTGAGTGAGTGAGTGAGTGAGTGAGTGAGTGAGTGAGTGAGTGAGTGAGTGAGTGAGTGAGTGAGTGAGTGAGTGAGTGAGTGAGTGAGTGAGTGAGTGAGTGAGTGAGTGAGTGAGTGAGTGAGTGAGTGAGTGAGTGAGTGAGTGAGTGAGTGAGTGAGTGAGTGAGTGAGTGAGTGAGTGAGTGAGTGAGTGAGTGAGTGAGTGAGTGAGTGAGTGAGTGAGTGAGTGAGTGAGTGAGTGAGTGAGTGAGTGAGTGAGTGAGTGAGTGAGTGAGTGAGTGAGTGCGTGAGTGCACTCTGTCTGTCTGTCTGTCTGTCTGTCTGTCTGTCTGTCTGTCTGTCTGTCTGTCTGTCTGTCTGTCTGTCTGTCTGTCTGTCTGTCTGTCTGTCTGTCTGTCTGTCTGTCTGTCTGTCTGTCTGTCTGTCTGTCTGTCTGTCTGTCTGTCTGTCTGTCTGTCTGTCTGTCTGTCTGTCTGTCTGTCTGTCTGTCTGTCTGTCTGTCTGTCTGTCTGTCTGTCTGTCTGTCTGTCTGTCTGTCTGTCTGTCTGTCTGTCTGTCTGTCTGTCTGTCTGTCTGTCTGTCTGTCTGTCTGTCTGTCTGTCTGTCTGTCTGTCTGTCTGTCTGTCTGTCTGTCTGTCTGTCTGTCTGTCTGTCTGTCTGTCTGTCTGTCTGTCTGTCTGTCTGTCTGTCTGTCTGTCTGTCTGTCTGTCTGTCTGTCTGTCTGTCTGTCTGTCTGTCTGTCTGTCTGTCTGTCTGTCTGTCTGTCTGTCTGTCTGTCTGTCTTATCCGCAAGACAAATATTTTAGTTATATATTTTTTTTATTCAGAATGTTACATCTATTAGATTTAGTTTTTCTATTGGGTAGAAAAGCGTGGTTTTATAGCCACTATGATTTCAAAAACTTTTAATATGCTGTAATATTTTAGCATTTCTGGTGACAATATATTAAATTCTGATTGAAGAGTTCTGTAAAAGCTAATAGTGTTAAGCTAGTATATTACATACTTAAATACTTGTTAATCTGTTTTGAAATTTACAATTAAATGTGTAAAGACAGTAATTATTTCCCTTAGTTCGCTTGTCTCAATTAATATCCAAGAATCATTATGTCAAATTATTTTTTACAAGGATTACAAAATAGGTTGTGTTTCGTTCATTATTTTGGATTGTATTTTGTGTATATTTATTCGTTTCTTTGTTTAGTGTGATACATTGTTTTCTGTTATCGGCCTGCATAGTGTGATTTTTCATATATATATATATATATATGTATACATATATATTTAAATATATATGTATATATATATGTATACATATATATATATATATATATATATATATATATATATATATATATATATATATATATATATATATATATATATATATACTAGGCATACTGCCTAGCTTCGCTTAGGTTTTTAAATAACATTTAAGAATTTGAATACTTAATTATTTAGCGATGGATTTGGTGTTGAGTGCTTTAATTTAAACAGTAATGCTAACTTTAGAAAAAAAATGTTTTAGTTTGTCATTTAAATACCGTTGTCAGAGAAATATCGGAAAGTACGCAATGTATAAGTAAAATGGAATTAGAACTACACAGCTTCCATGAACAGTACATCTCATAGTTTTTATTACATTGCCTTTTGAAATTTATTTATTTATTTAATTGGGATACGTAACTAAATTAACAACTTAATTTTGTACTAAAACAAATGCTATACTTCGTCATTTTCTGTTTCTGTTTAAAATAGTATACAATTATTTGAAAAATAATAATTTAAAAAACGTTACCTCCCTTGAAAACTGAACGTATGACGTATGTCTTTGTTTTTTTTTTTACAAACAGTTGCTATGCTTATATAAGAGATTATGGTATATGAACATATTTAACAACTATAATGGCTGTTTCCGACGGGATTAAAGTTTTTTTGTTAGCCTCCAGGGTCGGTCTACGACGTCAAATAATATTAAGGGGATCGTTCGTCAATTTATTTATATATATATATCTCATATAAGGAGAATTTCACTCAAGATCATCAAAGATTATATAGGGAAATACAACTGGTCAGTTTTGACCGCTTTACAAAGTTTTCCCAGATATGCCGAGTTTTTTTGTGACACCCCTAGGTGTTCTTCTACCACCTCACAAAATATCAAGGGGGGTCGTCGGAGGAAATTTTTTTTCGTAATAAAGCTCATATAAAGAGAATTTCACTCGCGGTCTCTTTTTAGCCCTCGTCGAGGGCTTTGAGTGTAACCGACAGTTTTCCCTAAAGGTCAAGCCATTGACCTAGGAGCATGCAAAAAATTAGCCAGATATACTGAGTTTAAGTACCCTAAAGTCTGCGTTGAAATGACCCTCTGTTTTTCCCATAAAATACAAAGATTATATAGGGAAATACAACTGGTCAGTTTTGACCGCTTTACGAAGTTTTCCCAGATATGCCGAGTTTTTTGTGACACCCCTAGGTGTTCTTCTACCACCTCACAAAATATCAAGGGGGGTCGTCGGAGGAAATTTTTTTTCGTAATAGAGCTCATATAAAGAGAATTTCACTCGCGGTCACTTTTTAGCCCTCGTCGAGGGCTTTGAGTGTAACCGACAGTTTTCCCTAAAGGTCAATCCATTGACCTAGGAGCATGCAAAAAAATTAGTCAGATATACTGAGCTTAAGTACCCTAAAGTCTGCGTTGAAAAGACCCTCTGTTTTCCCCATAAAATACAAAGATTATATAGGGAAATACAACTGGTCAGTTTTGACCCCTTTACGAAGTTTTCCCAGATATGCCGAGTTTTTTGTGACACCCCAAGGTGTTCTCCTACCACCTCACAAAATTTCAAGGGGGGTCGTCGGAGGAATTTTTTTTTCGTAATAGAGCTCATATAAAGAGAATTTCACTCGCGGTCGCTTTTTAGCCCTCGTCGAGGGCTTTGAGTGTAACCGACAGTTTTCCCTAAAGGTCAAGCCATTGACCTAGGAGCATGCAAAAAATTAGCCAGATATACTGAGCTTAAGTACCCTAAAGTCTTTGTTGAAATGACCCTCTGTTTTTCCCATAAAATACAAAGATTATATAGGGAAATACAACTGGTCAGTTTTGACCCCTTTACGAAGTTTTCCCAGATATGCCGAGTTTTTTGTGACACCCCAAGGTGTTCTCCTACCACCTCACAAAATTTCAAGGGGGGTCGTCGGAGGAATTTGTTTTTCGTAATAGAGCTCATATAAAGAGAATTTCACTCGCGGTCACTTTTTAGCCCTCGTCGAGTGCTTTGAGTGTAACCGACAGTTTTCCCTAAAGGTCAAGCCATTTACCTATAAGCATGCCAAAACTGAGCCAGATGTAAAGAGGGTAAGTGCCATAAAATCCGTTTTGAAATGACCCTCTGTTTTCCCCATAAAATACAAAGATTATATAGGGAAATACGACTGGTCAGTTTTGACCCATTTCCCGATTTTTCCCGGACATGGCGAGTTTTTTGTGACACCCCAAGGCGTTCTCCTACCACCTCACAAAATATCAAGGGGGGTCGTCCGAGGAATTTTTTTTTCGTAATAGAGCTCATATAAAGAGAATTTCACTCGCGGTCACTTTTTAGCCCTCGTCGAGTGCTTTGAGTGTAACCGACAGTTTTCCCTAAAGGTCAAGCCATTTACCTATAAGCATGCCAAAACTGAGACAGATGTAAAGAGGGTAAGTGCCATAAAATCCGTTTTGAAATGACCCTCTGTTTTCCCCATAAAATACAAAGATTATATAGGGAAATACGACTGGTCAGTTTTGACCCATTTTCCGATTTTTCCCGGACATGGCGAGTTTTTTGTGACACCCCAAGGCGTTCTCCTACCACCTCACAAAATATCAAGGGGGGTCGTCGGAGGAATTTTTTTTTCGTAATAGAACTCATGTAAAGAGAATTTCACTCGCGGTCACTTTTTAGCCCTCGTCGAGTGCTTTGAGTGTAACCGACAGTTTTCCCTAAAGGTCAAGCCATTTACCTATAAGCATGCCAAAACTGAGCCAGATGTAAAGAGGGTAAGTGCCATAAAATCCGTTTTGAAATGACCCTCTGTTTTCCCCATAAAATACAAAGATTATATAGGGAAATACGACTGGTCAGTTTTGACCCATTTCCCGATTTTTCCCGGACATGGCGAGTTTTTTGTGACACCCCAAGGCGTTCTCCTACCACCTCACAAAATATCAAGGGGGGTCGTCGGAGGAATTTTTTTTTCGTAATAGAGCTCATATAAAGAGAATTTCACTCGCGGTCACTTTTTAGCCCTCGTCGAGGGCTTTGAGTGTAACCGACAGATTTCCCTAAAGGTCAAGCCATTTACCTATAAGCATGCCAAAACTGAGCCAGATGTAAAGAGCGTAAGTGCCATAAAATCCGTTTTAAAATGACCCTCTGTTTTCCCCATAAAATACAAAGATTATATAGGGAAATACGACTGGTCAGTTTTGACCCATTCCCGATTTTTCCCGGACATGGCGAGTTTTTTGTGACACCCCAAGGTGTTCTTCTACCACCTCACAAAATATCAAGGGGGGTCGTCGGAGGAATTTTTTTTTCGTAATAGAGCTCATATAATGAGAATTTCACTCGCGGTCACTTTTTAGCCCTCGTCGAGGGCTTTGAGTGTAACCGACAGTTTTCCCTAAAGGTCAAGCCATTGACCTAGGAGCATGCAAAAAATTAGCCAGATATACTGAGCTTAAGTATCCTAAAGTCTGCGTTGAAATGACCCTCTGTTTTTCCCATAAAATACAAAGATTATATAGGGAAATACAACTGGTCAGTTTTGACCCCTTTACGAAGTTTTCCCAGATATGCCGAGTTTTTTGTGACACCCCAAGGTGTTCTCCTACCACCTCAAAAAATGTCAAGGGGGGTCGTCGGAGGAATTTTTTTTTCGTAATAGAGCTCATATAAAGAGAATTTCACTCGCGGTCACTTTTTAGCCCTCGTCGAGGGCTTTGAGTGTAACCGACAGTTTTCCCTAAAGGTCAAGCCATTGACCTAGGAGCATGCAAACAATTAGCCAGATATACTGAGCTTAAGTACCCTAAAGTCTTTGTTGAAATGACCCTCTGTTTTTCCCATAAAATACAAAGATTATATAGGGAAATACAACTGGTCAGTTTTGACCCCTTTACGAAGTTTTCCCAGATATGCCGAGTTTTTTGTGACACCCCAATGTGTTCTCCTACCACCTCACAAAATTTCAAGGGGGGTCGTCGGAGGAATTTTTTTTTTCGTAATAGAGCTCATATAAAGAGAATTTCACTCGCGGTCACTTTTTAGCCCTCGTCGAGGGCTTTGAGTGTAACCGACAGTTTTCCCTAAAGGTCAAGCCATTGACCTAGGAGCATGCAAAAAATTAGCCAGATATACTGAGCTTAAGTACCCTAAAGTCTGCGTTGAAATGACCCTCTGTTTTTCCCATAAAATACAAAGATTATATAGGGAAATACAACTGGTCAGTTTTGACCCCTTTACGAAGTTTTCTCAGATATGCCGAGTTTTTTGTGACACCCCAAGGTGTTCTCCTACCACCTCACAAAATTTCAAGGGGGGTCGTCGGAGGAATTTTTTTTTCGTAATATAGCCCATATAAGGCGCCGGTCAGTCGAGGTCAGTTTTGACCCCCGCTCCGTAGACTTTTTGCCGAACCGTCACCGGCCCTCGTGTTCTATCGCCATAAGGCACCTTAGTGCCAAATTTGACGCGCCTGCGGCGCCGGGAAGTGCCCTAACGGGCACCCGACCACTTTGCTTTATATATATAGACTAGGCATACTGCCTAGCTTCGCTTAGGTTTTTAAAAAACATTTGAGAATTTGAATACTTAATTATTTAGCGATGGATTGGGTGTGGAGTGCTTTAATAAGTTTAATTTAAACAGTAATGCTAACTTTAGAAAAAATGTTTTTGTTAGTCATTTACATGCAGATTCGCAGCGAATTTTTGGAAAGTACGCAATGTATAACTAAAATGGAATTAGAACTACACAGGTTTCATGAACAGTATATCTCATAGTTTATATTACATTGCCTTTTGAAATTAATTAATTAATTTAATTACCATACTTAACTAAATTAACAACTTAATTTTGTACTAAAACAAATGCTATACTTCGTCATTTTCTGTTTCTGTTTAAAATAGTATACAATTATTTGAAAAATAATAATTTTAAAAACGTTACCTCCCTTGAAAACTGAACGTATGACGTATGTCATTGTTTACTTATATTGTTTGCTTATAGAAGAAATTACGTTATATGAACTTATTTAACGACTATAATGGCTTTTTCCGACGGGAATAAAGTTTTTTTGTTACCCTCCATGGTCGGTCTACGACGTCACATAATATTAAGGGGATCGTTCGTCAATTTATATATATATATATATATATATATATATATATATATATATATATATATATATATATATATATATATCTCATATAAGGAGAATTTCACTCAAGATCATCTTTTAGCCCTCGTCGAGGGCTTTGAGTCTGACCAACAGTTTTTCCATACGGCCTAGTCATCTATAGTAGTGTATGCAAAAACTTAGCATGATGTACAGACATTAAGTAACCTAAAAATTGTGTTAAAATTTCCCTGTTTTTCCCATAAAATACAAAGATTATATAGGGAAATACAACTGGTCAGTTTTGACCGCTTTACGAAGTTTTCCCAGAATTGCCGAGTTTTTTATGAAACCCCTAGGTGTTCTTCTACCACCTCACAAAATATCAAGGGGGGTCGTCGGAGGAAATTTTTTTTCGTAATAGAGCTCATATAAAGAGAATTTCACTCGCGGTCACTTTTTAGCCCTCGTCGAGGGCTTTGAGTGTAACCGACAGTTTTCCCTAAAGGTCAAGCTATTGACCAAGGAGCATGCAAAAAATTAGCCAGATATACTGAGCTTAAGTACCCTAAAGTCTGCGTTGAAATGACCCTCTGTTTTTCCCATAAAATACAAAGATTATATAGGGAAATACAACTGGTCAGTTTTGACCGCTTTCCGAAGTTTTCCCAGATATGCCGAGTTTTTTGTGACACTCCTAGGTGTTCTTCTACCACCTCACAAAATATCAAGGGGGGTCGTCGGAGGAAAAAATTTTTCGTAATAGAGCTCATATAAAGAGAATTTCACTCGCGGTCACTTTTTAGCCCTCTTCGAGGGCTTTGAGTGTAACCGACAGTTTTCCCAAAAGGTCAAGCCATTGACCTAGGAGCATGCAAAAAATTAGCCAGATATACTGAGCTTAAGTACCCTAAAGTCTGCGTTGAAATGACCCTCTGTTTTTCCCATAAAATACAAAGATTATATAGGGAAATACAACTGGTCAGTTTTGACCGCTTTCCGAAGTTTTCCCAGATATGCCGAGTTTTTTGTGACACTCCTAGGTGTTCTTCTACCACCTCACAAAATATCAAGGGGGGTCGTCGGAGGAAAATTTTTTTGGTAATAGAGCTCATATAAAGAGAATTTCACTCGCGGTCACTTTTTAGCCCTCTTCGAGGGCTTTGAGTGTAACCGACAGTTTTCCCTAAAGGTCAAGCCATTGACCTAGGAGCATGCAAAAAATTAGCCAGATATACTGAGCTTAAGTACCCTAAAGTCTGCGTTGAAATGACCCTCTGTTTTTCCCATAAAATACAAAGATTATATAGGGAAATACAACTGGTCAGTTTTGACCGCTTTCCGAAGTTTTCCCAGATATGCCGAGTTTTTTGTGACACTCCTAGGTGTTCTTCTACCACCTCACAAAATATCAAGGGGGGTCGTCGGAGGAAAATGTTTTTCGTAATAGAGCTCATATAAAGAGAATTTCACTCGCGGTCACTTTTTAGCCCTCTTCGAGGGCTTTGAGTGTAACCGACAGTTTTCCCTAAAGGTCAAGCCATTGACCTAGGAGCATGCAAAAAATTAGCCAGATATACTGAGCTTAAGTACCCTAAAGTCTGCGTTGAAATGACCCTCTGTTTTTCCCATAAAATACAAAGATTATATAGGGAAATACAACTGGTCAGTTTTGACCCCTTTACGAAGTTTTCCCAGATATGCCGAGTTTTTTGTGACATCCCTAGGTGTTCTTCTACCACCTCACAAAATATCAAGGGGGGTCGTCGGAGGAAATTTTTTTTCGTAATAGAGCTCATATAAAGAGAATTTCACTCGCGGTCACTTTTTAGCCCTCGTCGAGGGCTTTGAGTAAGACCGACAGGTCTGCCCTACGGTCAAGCCATTTACCTATAAACATGCCAAAAATTAGCCAGATGTAAACAGGGTAAGTGCCCTAAAATCCGTTTTGAAATGACCCTCTGTTTTTCCCATAAAATACAAAGATTATATAGGGAAATACGACTGGTCAGTTTTGACCCATTTCCCGATTTTTCCCGGACATGGCGAGTTTTTTGTGACACCCCAAGGCGTTCTCCTACCACCTCACAAAATATCAAGGGGGGTCGTCGGAGGAAATTTTTTTTCGTAATAGAGCTCATATAAAGAGAATTTCACTCGCGGTCACTTTTTAGCCCTCGTCGAGGGCTTTGAGTAAGACCGACAGGTCAGCCCTACGGTCAAGCCATTTACCTATAAACATGTCAAAAATTAGCCAGATGTAAACAGGGTAAGTGCCCTAAAATCCGTTTTGAAATGACCCTCTGTTTTTCCCATAAAATACAAAGATTATATAGGGAAATACGACTGGTCAGTTTTGACCCATTTCCCGATTTTTCCCGGACATGGCGAGTTTTTTGTGACACCCCAAGGTGTTCTCCTACCACCTCACAAAATTTCAAGGGGGGTCGTCGGAGGAAATTTTTTTTCGTAATATAGCCCATATAAGGCGCCGGTCAGTCGAGGTCAGTTTTGACCCCTTCTCCGTAGACTTTTCGGCCAACCGTCACCGGCCTTCGTGTTCTATCGCCCGAAGGCACCATCGTGCCAAATTTGACGCGCCTGCGGCGCCGGGAAGTGCCCTATCGGGCACTTGACCACTTTGCTTTATATATATAGATATATATATATATATAATGATGGAACAAATGTAAGCCCCCCCCCCCCCTCCCATTCCCTACAGGAGCCGTTCCTGGCTACGCAACTGTTTTAAATATTAATCAAATAAGTGATTTTCATTTTCTACTTATACATTATACTGGTTTCAAATATGTTTAAGTTGATTTAATACTGCGTGGTTCTACTAATTTATTTAAACATGGAATATAATATTTCGTCCTCTTATAATGTGTCTTTAGCAAACTAAATTATGTTTTTTTTTTTCTAAATAAATATTTCATCAAAAACTGATGCTTTAAATTATTTATTTTTTTAGATAGAACGTAGATACGATGATTAAACAAAATGAAAAAAAAACAGCACCAAAATTTTAATTATAATTTGTTAGGCCTGTATAACACTATTTATTAACAACAATAAAAAGGTTCTTATTAAAAAGTTCCATGTTTCGATTATCACTTAATTTCCAAATGCATAATATCAAATTATATTTTTATAATTTTTCTTATTTGTATAGATTTTTTTTCTAATTTAAAGTAATCGTTACATTGTAATCATTATAAAAAAATACATACACTTATATTTTTTAATATATTAAACAATACGAAATTATTTTTATCCATTTTCAGCTTCAGAGTACATGGATATTGCTTGTTCAGCTCTCCATTAATTATTATTCAAAATGTTTCATCAAGACACAAACGCAAGCAGCTGTGATGAGAGTGCTAAAAGTGATTTCCTATTTGCTTGTACGTTTGGTGACTTGGCAAGATTACAAGTGGTCTTTAAACACACAGGATTTTTAACATGTGTTGATAATGATGGATATAACGCCTTTATCCTCGCTTCTTCAAGAGGTCACACAGAAGTTGTTAAATTTCTTATTGAGAAAGGCGCCGATATTAATTGTATGAATACGTTTAAAAGAACAGCTTTAATGGAAGCCAGTTTTAAGGGGCACACAGAAACTGTTCAATATTTACTGACAAAAGATTTTAATATTGATCGAAAAGATGTTTATGGAAAAACTGCATTATTGCTTGCTTGTCAAGCTGGACACATCAGAATAGTTGAATTACTTTTACAAAACAAAGCAAGTCTGACTGAAGTAAATCATAATGGATACAACGCTTTAATTAGTGCTTCATGGGGAAATCACACAGAAATTGTTAAAATTCTTATTGACAAAGGCGCTGATATTCATTTTATCAACACAATTCAAAGGAACGCTTTAATGATAGCCAGTGCAAAGGGACATACAAGAACGGTTCAATATTTACTGACTAAAGATTTTGATATAGAACAGAAGGATATTGATGGTGATAATGCACTATTACTTGCTTGTAGAGCTGGACACCTCAGTACAATCGAATTACTTTTACAACATAAAGCAAGTCTGACTGAAGTAAATAAAAACAACAACAACGCACTACTACAAGCTGCATGGGGTGGTCACACGGAAGTTGTCAAATATCTTTTTGAGAAAGGCGCCGATCTATATTGTTTCAATAATTTTAAAATAAATGCACTAATGGGAACTAGTTTAAAGGGATATACAGAGACAGTTAAATTTTTACTGACAAAAGATTTTAATATTGAAGAAACAGATGAGTTTGGACGAACTGCTTTATTACTTGCTTGTGGCGCTGGACATCTGAGTACAGTTGAATTACTTTTACAACATAAAGCAAGTCTGACTAAAACAGATAATGATGGATACAATGCTTTAATTTGGGCTGCAAGTGGCGGTCACACTGATGTTGTTACACTTCTAATTGAGAAAGGTGCGAATATTAATTGCATGAATAATTTTAAAAGGAATGCATTAATGGAAGCCAGTTTTAAAGGGAATGCAGAGGTTGCAAAAGTTTTACTGACGAAAGATTTTAATATTGAGGAATCAGATGAGTTTGGACGAACTGCTTTATTGCTTGCTTGTCAAGCTGGACACTTAAGTACAGTTGAAATACTTTTACAACATAAAGCAAGTCTGACTAAAACAGATAATGATGGATATAATGCTTTAATCTGGGCGGCAAGTGCCGGTCACACGGATATTGTTAAACATCTTTTTGAGAATGGTGCAAATATCAATTGTTTTAACATGGTTAAAAGAAATGCTTTAATGGAAGCAAGCTCTAAGGGGCATACAGACACAGTAAAATTTTTACTGACAAAAGATTTTAATATTGAACAAGCAGATGGGTATGGACGTAGTGCTTTAATGCTAGCATGTAAAACTGGACACCTCAATACTGTGAAATTACTTTTACAACATAAAGCAAGTCAGACTAAAGAAGATATAGATGAATATAACGCTTTAATCTGGGCTGCAAGTGGGGGTTTCACACATGTTGTTAGATTTCTTATTGAGAAAAGCGCTGATATTTATGCCGTCAATAAATTTAAGAGAAATGCATTAATGGTTGGTAGTTCAAAAGGTCAAACAGAGACTGTTAAGTTTTTACTGACGAAAGATTTCAATATTGAACAATCAGATGAGTTTGGACGAACAGCTTTATTGCTTGCTTGTAAAGGTGGACACCTCAGTACTGTGAAATTACTATTGCAACATAAAGCAAGTCTGACTAAAACAGATAATGATGGATATAATGCTTTAATCTGGGCGGCAAGTGGCGGTCACAAGGTCACTGTTAAGGTTCTTATTAAAAATGGTAGTGAAATCCATTTCATGAATAAATTTAAAAGAAACGCATTAATGGAAGCCAGTTTAAAAGGACATTCAGAGACGGTTACATTTTTACTTACAAAAGATTTTTATATTGAAGATTCAGATCAGTATGGACGAACTGCTTTATTGCTTGCTTGTAAAGCTGGACACCTTAGCATTGTTGAATCACTTTTAGTACATAAAGCAAGTCTGACTCAAACAGATATTGATGGTTATAACGCTTTAATTTGGGCTGCAAGTGCCGGTCACACCGATGTTGTTACACTTCTAATTGAGAAAGGTGCGAATATCAATTGCATGAATACATTTAAAAGGAATGCATTAATGGAAGCCAGTTTTAAAGGCCATACAGAGACGGTTAAATTTTTACTTAAGAAAGATTTTAATATTAAGGAAAAAGATGAGAATGGACGAACTGCTTTGTTACTTGCTTGTAAAGCTGGACACCTCAGTACTGTTGAATTACTTTTACAACATAAAGCAAGTCTGACAGATGTGGATATTGGTGGCAATAACGTCTTATTAAAAGCTGCAAAAGGTGGCAACACAGAAGTTGTTAAATTCCTAATCGACAAAGGCGCTGAAACATGTTGCATCAATAAGTTTAAAAGAAATGCATTAATGTTAGGCAGTTTAAAGGGACGTTCGAAAACGGTTACATTTTTACTGTCGAAAGATTTGAATACTGAGCAAACAGATGAGTTTGGACGAACAGCTTTATTACTTGCTTGTAAAGCTGGACACTTGAGTACAGTTGAAATACTTTTACAACATAAAGCAAGTCTGACTCAAACAGATATTGATGGTTATAACGCTTTAATCTGGGCTGCAAATGGCGGTCACACTGATGTTGTTACACTTCTAATTGAGAAAGGTGCGAATATTAATTGCATGAATAATTTTAAAAGAAATGCACTAATGGAAGCTAGTTTTAAATGTCAAACAGAGACTGTTAAGTTTTTACTGACGAAAGATTTTAATTTTGAAGAAAAAGATGAGAATGGACGAACTGCTTTGTTACTTGATAAAGACCAAACTGATATTAAAGGAAGAAGTACATTCGAGCTCTGTATCGGAATGGACTCAACTTTGACTACAACATTCGAAGCACTACGTGACATGGATCAGATTAAATGTTATAAAAATTTAGATATTTGTTTCCATATTTTTTACACTGAGACGCTTTTGAGAGGTACGTGTTTATTTCCACTGTTTATTTTTAAACGATAGTTTTGTTGTTAGATAGCTGGGTTTGAAAAAAAATATAAATATTTGATTAATATGTTTTACAAAAAAGCTTTGAATTTGAACACGAATTTTAGACAGAGATACTAAAAGAATTTTCTTTCTTTTAAAATTAATGCTCTCTATAAGCCATAGCAGTATTCTTTTAATGTATGGAAACCTCACAACTATATGAAACACTATTAAGATAATTTAGTCAAAATAATGTTTGGGAATGTAAGTATAGAAATGCTCACATCTCAAGTTCCCTGCATTAAGTTAATTTTAAACCCATCATCCAGTATGTGTAGCATTTACATTTGCAAGTGGGAAATAATTTACAATAACAATCGTTATGTTCTAAAACAATCTTTTTGTTTCGTTTTATCAGTATTAATTTCTGAAGTAAATGTACACATTATTATATTTTAATATTTTTAGAAAAATGGCCAAATACTTTGTCAAGTTCCGATTCTAGAGCAACTCAGTTTCACAAGATAATAAGGTGAATTATGGATAATAAAATTTAAATAACCAAAAACTCTAAAATGATGACATTGATTAGTTTTTCAAAACAAATGTTACAAAATCGTAGGGATAGAACTTATTCAACGTTGTTAATTTTTTTTTATTTATATAAGTATTTTATCAAACAGAATAAATAGTATCAGAACCTTAGTAAAATTAAGTTATATTTTATAAAGTTAAAAAAATCATCATTCATATTTCTGGAGAGAAAGAGGGCCAGCCAGAAGGAGAAAAGATTAAGATTATGAACAAAATTAAGAAATCGAATTAAATTCACGCAGTCGAGTATATTCTGTTATTTCTCTGATGAGGTCTAGGTTAGGTTATTGGCAAAAGTAGTTATCGTAAGTGATAATCAATGAAGCAAGAATGAGTGTGCAAAAGTCTGGTTTATTGCAGATTTTAGGTTGCGAAATATTGTAAAGGTTTTGTTAGAATTAAGTAATATTATATTCATGCACCAAAATAGTGTATATTTTAATGTAATCCCTACCGGCATGGCAAAAGGATTCATGATTTATAACGATAAGAAAACATTAGCTGCACCTGCATGACTTTAGTAGATGCTCATGTATATTTCACAATAGTTTACACATATTATTTAAACTGTTCCCAGGATTTTAAAGGAAAAGCAAACACATTATGTAAGTAAAAACTGCAGAATAATAACTGCTTATTAATTTTGCGAAAAGTGCAATGTTTGGCTACATAACAACAT
>NW_026732962.1:85000-140000 GCF_028476545.2 Physella acuta | reverse complement strand
AGCTGGTATTCTTAGATATTGTACTAATAAAAACACATAATAAAATGAATTCTTTTTGTATTATTGGTAACAAGAACACATTCATTTTTAAATGTTTGTTTTTTTAATTAACTTACCAGTAATAATTAAATTTATATAAACCATATCTCTTTAAAATAGGTATTAACTAATTCCTGTAAAAAAATTAAAATGCCCAATGTATTCTTAACAATTATTTTCCATACAGATACTTTCAAAGATTGTTACTGGTATAAATTCAGATGTCATAACCGGCATTAAACTACTAAATATTTTCATAGACGACAGTAAGAGATCACAATTTCCAGAAAAAGGTAATTTCACTATTAAAATATAATAAAAAATATGTGTATCCTCTTCATCACAAAATGTGTAGATACATGATGTCTAAAGTAACATGCAAAAGGTATACCTATAGTTTTAACTCTTTAGGTGCTAATTAAAAATTAACATGAACATATTATTAATGGAAATTTTGTGATTATGTACTACAATAGAGACCGACACATTGGCTAACAAATTAGATAAAGAGGTTAATACCATTAATTTGAGCAATATAGATTTATGTTATAACATTAATGTTTGCTTTATATTTATTATTTAACTTTTAAAAAAAAATTAAATGTAAGTTGAATTTAAAATACATATAATTATTTAACTCTTTTAGTCTAGAAAATTTTTTTTTACAAAGTAATGTCTATAGCTGTATACCTTTACAAAAACAGTTGATGCTCAGATGTGTGTTCAAGGAATCTGTAAGGCTGCTAACAATAAAATCAGGTCGTTTAAGGATTTTCACTTGGCATCGTGGATAAAATGTCTTACAAAAATGTGTCAAAAAGCTAAAGTAATTTACGAGGTGAGATCCTAAACCTTTCTCGACAAGCGACTAATTTTTTTTTAATAACACAACGTGTCCACTTTTTTATTCTAAACTTTGTGTAAAATATCACCAACAGATATTAGATGCCGAACCTTTAGATTGTTTGTATGCTGTCATAAACTCCGCAAACCTAACAGAACAAGAAGCTGCCGCAGATTGTTTGTTGGCTATTGCTGAGAAATGTCCTGGAAATTTTAAAATTTGTGAGCACACACAAATTATGTCTCTACTTGAAAAATTGCAATGTTACGGAACTGAAATTTTAGAGAAGAAAGCTGTATCCGTGCTGTGGTTGGTCAAACGGGAAGCTATAATTATACAGAATAAAGAAGGTATTTGAATTAATGTATTGATATATATATATATATATATATATATATATATATATATATATATATATATATATATATATATATATATGTAGCCACGGGGTTAGAAGAAAGTATAACGCAATATTTTTAAGATGGTTTCATCAATGCGTTACTAATCCTATATTCTTAGACGTATGACCTTGTTTTCTAAAACTGAGTTATTTAATTGTAAACAATGCCTGTGCTTGCATCATATTTACCGGGAAATGGGTTTACCTAAAATACCGCATGAAAGCCATGAGTGCACGTTAATCACTAACTGTAATAGTGAGATAGAGCAGACTTTAGTGACCGCCCAGGTGTCAGGGACATAGAGGGGCGCTCTCGTGCTCACACGATAACCTAGGTAGCCAAGTAGCACCATGTCGTGGCGCCGACTGACGCGCCTGATTCAATTTGGTGAGTGACACAAACGTCCCATCTTATCCATAGTCAATTGCACTGTTTTAACGAACTTAAGCTCAATACGGCTCACGGGATAGCCCGGGGTGCCAAATTGCAAACGTCGAGGCTCCGACGATCGCGCCTCATTCAGTTTATAATAAGCGACTATAACGCACCATGTAATCCATTGTGTCTTTAGTGTATAGGATTTTTTAAACAAACGTAGGTGTCGTTGTGCTCGCAGGGGAGACCGTAGCGCTTCGCGGCGCCGGCTGCTGCGCTTGTTGCAGTTTTACCGCTGAATATAGTAGTATCCCAAACCCGCTATGCAGGATGCCCAATTAACGGATGCCAAGTGCCAACATAGCCGCTCTAGAACTCTGGATTGACGAAATCTTACCCTCCATGTAGTCACCTATTAGAAATTTTAATTTTCTTTTTCGCAAAAATCTACTCTGGAGTATTCTCATTTATTCCCTAAAGGTCCATGGCACTCGCATTAATGGTGTAAAACCGCAATCGACTTTTAGTTTTATAAACTATATATAGAGAAGAATCGAATCACGCCCTGCTGAGGCGCCAACCCTGTGAATTTCAATTTTTTTTTCGCAAAAACGTCAACAAGAGTATTCTCAACAACTTCTCAAAGTTTAATTTCGATTGGATAAAAGATGTAGTGATGCATGCATAAAAGACAGACTGACTGACAGATTCACACACAGACACATACATTGCTTTATATATATATATAAATATAAATAAATAAATAAATAAATATATATATATATATATATATATATATATATATATATATATATATATATATATATATATATATATATATATATATATATATATGTATATATATATATATATATATGTATATATATATATGTATATATATATATATATATATATGTGTGTGTGTGTGTTTATATTTATATTTAGTCAGAGGAAAAGATACAATACACGTTAAGTTATACTAAAATAAAGTACTATGGGGTGTACATATAACCCTCGCCCTAAATTGTTTAAAATGTGTGCTTTAAATTAGAAATAGCTGGAAGATTATTTTTGTTACTAACATTACCTCATTTTCATAATGTCGTTTCAGAAATCCTGTCTCCAAGACTTCCTAAGCAATGGGATAAGTCTGTGTTCCTCGGAAATGGAACGTATGGATATGTGTATCTATTAAAAGATTTAAATAAACCAACTTCTGAGGAGTTTGCTTTAAAGGAAATGGAATTAATCCAAGGAACATGTGAAAATCAAGTAAGGCACATCATTAAAATGACTGCACTATTCTAATTATCATGATTAAGGTTTTTGCATGGATTACACAATTTTATTATTCATTATTTAACATATGAATATTATTTAGATAAGGAATGCAATTCGGTACTTATAAAAATTTAAATAGAAATATAAGAATTTAAAATTAATTATTGCTTTTTAAAATTAGTTTGTATTTGTAATAGCTCACTTTCTTGAAAAAGAAAATTGAAATACATTTTCATATGTCTACAGAATAATTCTGAGTTAAATATATTGCTGAAAGTTAGTCATCACAGACTAGTTGGATTTTTTGGATTTCAAAAGAAACTAACAAAATTATATATGTTTTTTGAATATATGCCGATGGTAAGTTTATAACATCTGGTTAAAATGAAATACAATTACATATAACTTTTTGCATTTTTTTAACGAATCACCTTAATGCATTATAATAGTCTAAATTATACTTAAGGTCAGCGAGATAAGATTAATTGTATGTAATTTTGAAATATATCTAGGGTTCTCTAAGAGCTTTTACAAAAAAACGTAATGGATTGTCAGAGAGCACTATCAAAATGTTTACACTGCAAATTCTAGAAGGGCTCAATTTTCTACACAATCACATTACGCCGATTATTCACAGGGATATTAAAGGTATGAAGCTTTTCTTTATAATTATTTGAATACATTAACAAAAGAAACTTTATATTAGCCATGAAAAGTCTATGTAATCGTATTAAATTTGAGAAAAAATATTTTTTGAAGTGATAAAATTTTAGGTACATTTGTTAAAATTAAAGCCATTTTGGAACCATCGATTACACTCCATTTTATATTTTTGTAACGAATATAAGCTGTTAAAAAGCCGTTTAAAGTTTTCGTATCGATTTAAAATATTTTTTTTAAAAAACGCCTTCAACCTCACTTTGAAGTTAACCGGAATGGCCAGAGAAAGTAAAATAATAAGAGTCAGAACAATTGTTTTCCATGATAAAAATACGTAATAGTGTTCTGTGGTGTATAATGTAGAATTGAATTTATATTAAATAATACAACATCCCCAATCCGACAACACCCTGACTCCACTATTCCTAATTAAATTTAAAGCGTTTGCTAAATTACTGTTATATTGCTTAAAATTATTTATTTGACTATTTCGAGCCTTAATGAAACCGGAAGTTATTTGTACTCATTACACCATTGTTATAAAATGTTGAATGTTGATTGAAAAACATGTTTTCAGGCAGCACAAATTAGAACTATTGGGAACCAGCTTTTAAGTCTATTATAATATTAATTATTTCCAGAAATATTTTAACAATCAAATACACAAAGTTGTGCTTTTAAAAAAAAATCTTTTTTAATGTCTATTTTACAACAAATGTAAACTCAAGTGAAACAATGAACAACGATTGTCAATTTCCGAAGACTTACTAAAGGCAAAATTTCGTTGTTGTTTTTTTTTCTGCTGAGATGTTTAGTTTGATATATAAACACTGCCGAATACAATGTCAGTAAAATTAAATATGCTAGAAAAGTTACTTCAATATTTTTTATTAATGATTACTATATAATTCGAATACGAGAAACTAAAAATATACGTGCTATTTTATGGGAGATCACTCTCACATTATTTTGTCTATAAAAAGCCTATAACTGACGTTGGTGACCATGCTAGTAAGATAATTGATTTTAACCTACTATAATTTTCCAGACAGTAAGATAATACAAAAAAACGTTGATTTAGGGCTACTTCAGTAGCAATGAAAATGTATACAATATAGTTTATCATATATATATATATATATATATATATATATATATATATATATATATATATATATATATATATATATAATATGTATATTTGTATATATCGAAACAAGATTAAACTCGGGCATAAACCATATAATCTTCATATTATATAATACTTTCTGTGATCGTATAATAAAACACAATTTGTATTTTTTTTTTTGTTAACTTAAAATGCAGGTGAAAATGTATTACTGGAAAATGAATACAGTGTCAAGCTAGCCGACTTTGGATTGTCTAAAATAGTGACGAAGTCAAATCTACCTAAAACAAATAATGCTTGCACAGCAAAGTGGGTTGCACCCGAAGTTTTGAATGGGGACGACAAAACACCATATGATTGTAAAGCTGATATTTGGTGAGAAAGTTTGCTCCAGTTTGTATAGACAATCGAGTCTGTAGCTTTTTAAAACAGAGAGTAAATGTTTAAATAAATATGTTGCGGTAGGTCAAGTAGATACAACATTAGAACAATTATTAAAGCTTTACCCTTATATATATATATATATATATATATATATATATATATATATATATATATATATATATATATATATATATATATATATATATATATATATATACTAGGCATACTGCCTAGCTTCGCTTAGGTTTTAAAAAAAAACATTTGAGAATTTGAATGCTTAATTATTTAGCGATAGATTAGGTGTGGAGTGCTTAAATTTAAACAGCAATGCTATTCTAGCTAGATAGATCTAGATCTAGATAGATAAATCACAAAGATTTATATCAAGTATTTAAGGACTAAAAATGTATTATGATTATAAAATGGATTGTATTTTTATCTAATTAATCTTTGGTATGTATCTAATTAATCTTTGGTTTGACCTAGATTCTAGATTTAGATCTATAAATAACTTGCTTGGCCACATGATATTTTTAGATCTATAAGTTTAGCCATTATTCTGAAACTTTAAAATTAATGTGGTCAATCTACCTATGAATAAATCAATAAATTAATTAACGTCTTTAAATAAATGTGTGATTAACTGTCTGTCTGCATTCAAAAGTTATTCTCTACCTACATACTATTTTACAGCTCTCCACAAAGAGTAGAACCATTTACAATAGTCAATGAGACAAATAAATATTCATGTAAACAAACTTGAGTTTTAGTAGTATACTAGACTACCCGTTATCTAGTTAGATAACTATGGGTTTCGGGGGGGGGGGGGTCATCCATAAATGACATCACGTCTACCAGCAATTATCATCCCAAAATAACCAGACCCCACATTCAAAAAGACGTTTTTTTTTTATATTTTAAAACTCTACTAAACTCTACTTCACCTGCTCAGTGCCCCGCCCATGTCTCAGACATGTTTGTATTAAAAAAAAAAAAAACGATTCCGGCCGAGCATGGCTCTGACCACACTATCCCTTCATATGCTGAGAGCATAGAAACAGGTGAACTCTACTTCACCTGCCCTATGCCTCGCGAGGTCCTAATAGTCAACCTTATCATTCACATACAGGCCTAAAGAAAAAATAATTAAACATTGTTGTAAAAAAATTTCCTTTTAACTATTAGTATAGTCAATGTTCTAAACTTTTATAATAAATGTGGTTAATCTACCTATGAATATATCAAAAAATTAATTAACGGCTTTAAATAAGTTAGTAATTAACAGTGTGTTCAAGAAAGAACAATATTTACCACCCAAAATACTATTTTACAACTCTACACTTAATGCAGATTCTCCCCAATAACAAATAAAGAAAACAAACAAACAAAAAAATGAGTTATTAAACGTCACTATTCAGTCAAAACTAAGCCATTGTTCTAAAACATTTTAAAAAATGTGGTTAATCTACCTATGAATAAATCAATAAATTAATTAACGTCTTTAAATAAATGTGTGATTAACAGTCTGTCTGCAATAAAAAATTGTTCTCTACCTGCATACTATTTTACAGCCCCCCAGATTGAGCAGTTTCCTTACAGTACGAAATCAGACAAACAAATAAATATTCAAACATGTAAACAAAGTTGAGTTTTAGTAGTATTAGATAGATGTTGTTTGTTGTTTAAATTCCTTTCCCAGAGAAATATTGGAAAGTACGCAATCTATAACTAAAATAGAATTAGAACTACACAGGTTCTATGAACAGTATATCTCATAATTTATATTACATTGCCTTTGAAATTAATTAATTTATTTAATTAAGATACGTAACTGAATTAACAACTTAATTTTGTACTAAAATAAATGCTATACTTCGTCATATTTAGTTTCTTTTCAAAACAGTATACACTTATTTGAAAAATAATAGTTTTAAAAACGTTACCTCCCTTGAAAGCTGAACTTATGAAGTATGTCTTTGTTTACTTTTTTTTAACAAACAGTTGCTATGCTTATGTAAGAAATTACGGTATATGAACATATTTAAAGACTATAATGGCTTTTTCCGACGGGAATAAAGTTTTTTGTTTTTTTGTTACCCTCCAGGGTCGGTCTACGACGTCACATAATATTAAGGGGATCGTTCGTCAATTTATTTATATATATATATATATATATATATATATATATATATATATATATATATGTATATATATATATATATATATATATATATATATATATATATATATATATATATATATATATATATATTAATATATATATATATATATCTCATATAAGGAGAATTTCACTCACGATAATCTTTTAGCCCTTGTTGAGGGCTTTGAGTCTGACCAACAATTTTTCCATACGGCCTAGTCATCTATAGTAGTGTATGCAAAAACTTAGCATGATGTACTGACGTTAAGTAACCTAAAAATTGTGTTAAAATTTCCCTGTTTTTGCAATAAAATATATAGATTATATAGGGAAATACGACTGGTCAGTTTTGACCCATTTCCCGATTTTTCCCGGACATGGCGAGTTTTTTGTGCCCGAAAATCCGTTTTGAAATTACCCTCTGTTTTTCCCATAAAATACAAAGATTATATAGGGAAATACAACTGGTCAGTTTTGACCTCTTTACGAAGTTTTCCCAGATATGCCGAGTTTTTTGTGACGTCCCAAGGCGTTTTCCTTCCACCTCACAAAATTTCAAGGGGGGTCGTCGGAGGAAATTTTTTTCGTAATATAGCCCATATAAGGTGCCGGTCAGTCGAGGTCAGTTTTGACCCTCTCCCCGTGGACTTTTCGACAAACCGTCACCGTCCCTCGTGTTCTATCGCCCCGAGGCACCATCGTTCCCAGTTTGACTCGCCAGCGGCACCAGGAAGTGCCCTGTCGGGCACTTGACCACTTTGCTTTATATATATATATATATATATATATATATATATATATATATATATATATATATATATATATATATAAATATATATATATATGTATATATATATATGTGTGTGTGTGTGTGTGTATGTGTGTTGGTGTGTACGTATATAAACTAAAAAAAAATTACATAATGATTTTTTTCATTTTTTGAACAATGGACTGCGTTTCCGATCCTTTAAAATTATTAATTCACATATTTTCTAATTATGCTTCTAGGAGCTTGGCATGTACCGTGGTGGAAATGGCCACAACAAATCCACCTTGGCCCGATCACACACCAGCGCAACATATGTTTCAACTTGTCTTGGGTAATAAACCCCAGTATTCACTTACAGAAGCGTATTCCCAAGATTTGCATGATTTTTTGAATAAAATGTTCCAATACGATCCCGAGGAAAGAGCTTCAGCACTTGAACTTTTGAATGACCCTTATGTTAAATTGACGTTTTGATAATAATATGAATAAACATTTTACACTAGTTTTAAAACGTTTGAAAATGTACATATTTTTCTAAAAACTATCTTATATAATTTACATATGTATTTTTAAAGCTTTATTTTCAATCTAAAATCTAAAATTAGAGAAGTTTACATTAGTAAAAATTGAATGTTCGTTTTATTTTCAACATGAAATAAAAATGCCAGTTCACTTTTATTTTTAAAAATATGTAGGTTTTTTCCAAAAATGTATGTTTGTGTTTACTTTCAAAATGTATTTTAAAACGCAGAACATGTATACTGAATCAACCTAAATAGTAAAGCATATTTATTATTAAACACATACTTTAAATTATTAATGTGTAGGTATTAATTAAAATCATTTAAAGTGTGTGTAAAAGTAAAAATACTGAAATAATTAATAAAATAAAAAAGTTTTTCTATGAAATAAAACTGTAATTTTACACTTTTTAGACACATGTGGTTTGTATCGTGATTTAATGTTGTTAAAGTTTTAATTACTATTTGATTTCTTATTTTTTATTTTATTTTATGAAATATAACAAAGCAATTTTGGAAAATTTGTAATGATTATAAATTAAGTTAAATATTGTTTATAAAAATGTACAAATATCAATACTTCTATTAGAGTAACAATAAAAACTGCTCGACATTGTTCTTTATGTGATGATTGTCAAAGCATTTATCCAAATGTGTTCATTTGTATTGCTCAAAATATTTTAAAATATATTTGAAATATCTTAGCTCAGGTATAACCATTCTTATATGATTATAATTTAGAAAGTGTGTATGTATACATGTGCAAAATAATCCACAACTAGACCATTCACAATATACAAAGACAGTCTTAGCATCATTGGCTTTAGAAATAGTACTTTACAAAATATGTTGCTGTTTCTGCAACAGCAGGGTTTCAATTTTGGGCATAGGTTTATAGCGATACATGTACAGTCGAACAAAAAAGTCGAAGGTCATGTATAGGCTAATTCTCTCAATGGCTTACCCGAAATGTGATAACGCATGTAGTGTTATTATTAGGGATGAGTCCTATTCGAACCCCCTCCCCCTCCCAATACTGAATACCACTGTCTGTACAGTAAGAAAGAACTGGGGGCCGTTTTGGAACTTTCATTTACTTCTAGAGTTGAAACATTTTTTTATTTCCATTTTCTTTTTAAAATTATCTACATAAAACAAATATTACATTTCTAATGAAAAAGTTTAATTTATTTAAAGACGGAAAAAGGCCCATAGGTGCCTTGGGCCCCTATGCGATGCTTACGCTAACTTTAAGGTAGCAACGACACTAGGATTTTACTTTTATAAAAGGGGGTCGCCACTCGAAAAAGTTTGAAAATCACTGTTATGGTAAATAAAAATGAACTTGAAATAATACAAGACCCCATGCAAGGTAGAGTCGGACAAACGGCTGCAACTCTGATGTGCTCGAAAACTCAAACAGTAGGTTAGCCCAGAGCAAGTGACAGAGAGAGGTTTTGGTTGTATCCACCTCATGGGCTTGTTTGCTGTATGTCGCTTGGAAAGTCTAGCCAGTCCTGTCATCCTATGTTGAGAAAAGCGGGGCGGGAAGAGGAGGGGGAATTCAAACAGATAATATGAGTCGTAGGAGAAATAATAGTTGTTTTAACGTCACAAGTGTATATGTTTTTATACGTCATTGTTCCTATCTTTTCTTTTAAAAAAACTGTCTCAGACGTAGTGGTCAAAGTATAAAACGCCTTCAAGTCCTTGTGTGTGGTGTGCATGAGGGCGTACGTAGTTGTGTTTGTATTATGTTTATTGCGTTTGTGTGTGTGATTTTTATGTTCATAAAAGTGGTGTGAATTTATTTTATGAATCTGTTTTAAAATGAATGAATTTTCTATGTGCATTTTTTCTTTTGAATTATACACCATGAAATGAAGGAATGGAAATGGTAAATGGACAAATCCAACAATGTTGTTTTTTAATCAATATAATATTATGCTTAATAATATGATTAATAATATGATTAATACTTCAGCATTCTTCCATAAAGATCGGTGGGCCACCACTGCAATAGTTTTATTTTATCATAATTTATCGACTCTAAACTTCAGAGTTGCGCTAATGCTGTTCCTATTGATTTACAGTTATAGGTGTATCGATTATTGAGTTTCAATTTACACGAAGCTATAGTGGCCTAGTTAGACGTGCAGCCTATAATGAATTGAGTGTAGATGTTAAATGTGCGTTGTTTTCGCTACAGACTCTTTAAAAATATATAGTTTAATAGAAATGAAATTGAAATTATTATAGATCGTAGTAAAACCCCTTGACATATATCCGTAAGCCATTAATAATTAAAGAGAAACCATGCATAGTTCTAGTGATTATTATTAATGTATTAATTTGCTAATTTTAGGTTTTATGAAGCACTAGCGTACCCGTCCCCGCGCGTTGCCGCGGGAATTGAAGAAAGTCCGACGAAATATATAAGGGTTTCATCCATGCGTTACCAATCCTATATTCATAGACTCGTGACCTTGTTTTCTAAAAGTAAGTTATTTAAATGTAAACAATGCCTGTGCTTGGATCATAAATATCGGGAAACGGGCTTACCTACACTACCGCATGAAAACCTTGAGTGTTTATTAATCATTCACCGAAATGATATGGTAGAACACACTTCGGTTACCGCCAATGTGTCAGAGACATCGTGCAAAATAGCATCCTGTTTATAATGATGCAGATTGCGTCATTCACTAAAGTGACACAAATGAACATGTTTTGTTATTTAACAGGTAAAACAAATGACGTGTTTTAATCATTAGTGTGACTGATGCAACATGCTAGCGTTACTAATGGTCTAATCTTAGATGCTCGATCTCAATTTCTGATTGGATTATCAAAAATTAGATGCTAATTGCATCATTCGCAAAGTGGTGAAACTGTTTGGATTTTTTTACGGACAAAAAGAAACATCCCAGTTAACCTTGGTTAATTTTTCTTATTGTTAAAATAAAACGTATTACATGGCCCTCTGCGGCCCAAGTATGCCTTTGGGGGCCGAAACAGACATTTTTATTTGCAGACTAATCTAACCCTACCAAGGCGACAGAGGACACGCCTGATTCAATTTAGTAAGCGCTTGTAACGCCCCATCCTATCCATTGTCTATCACACTGTTTAGACCGAACGTATTCACCTAGGGCTCACGGGAAAGACCAGGGCGCAAAATCGCATTCTGCCAGGGGGTGGGGGTGCGCCCATGCATAATTAATGTCCCCCCGCCCCTAACACCCATCCATCCCTATTCCCCCATCCCACCCCAGAAACCTTCTCGGGAGTATCCATCAACGCCCTAAAGTTTTATGGCACCGGGATAAATTGCGTCGAACCGCAATCGTCTTTTATTTTTATATACCGTAAATTGAGAAAAATCCCACCATTCCTGGACGCCGCCCTTTGGAAATTAAAAAAAAAATATTTTTACAGAAACCTTCCCTGGAGTATTCTAATAAACTCCCCACAGTTTGATGGCAATCGGATATTCGCCGTGAAACCACAATCGACGTTTATTTTTATATACCGTATATATAGAAAATCTCACCCTCCTGTGGCACCGCTCTTGCGAAATTAAAAAATTATTTTTTATAGAACCCGTTCCCAGAGTGTCCTAATCAACTTTCCAAAGTTTGATTGCTATCGGATGAACGGTGTTCAACCAAAATCGACTTTTATTTTTATATACCGTATATAGAAAAAAACAAATCGCGCCCTGTCGGGGCGCCACCCCAGCGAATTAAAAATATTGTTTTTTGCAGAAACCTCACCAGGACTATTCTCAACATCTTCCCAAAGTTTATGGCGATGTGATAAGAGGTGTGGTAATGCATAAAAGACACACAGACACACACACACACACACACACACAAACAAACATTGCTTTTTACATATATAGACTAGCGTACCCGCTCCCGCGCGTTGCCGCGGGAATAGAAGAAAATCCGACGAAATATATAAGAGGGGTTTCATCCATGCGTTACCAATCCTGTATTCTTAGACGTGTGAACTTGTTTTCTAAAAGTGATGTATTTAAATGTAAACAATGCCTACGTTTGGATCATAAATATAGAGACACGGGTTTACCTACACTAACGAATGAAAACTTTGAGTGTACATTAATCACTCACTCGAAATAATGAGGTAGAACACACTTCGGTGACCGCCCATGTGTCATGGACGTAGAGGGTCGCTCTCGGAAGCCCCCCCCCCCCCCCGCCGATTACACTACTGCATAGGCGCCGCGTACGGCCTCTGGCTCCTTAAAACTAACAGGCGCCATCGTGCTTATAGTATAACCCAGAGTGCCAAATAGCATCCTGTTAACAATGATGCAGATTGCGTCATTTGCTAAAGTGACACAAATGAACAGGATGTTTTCTTTAACGATTAAACAAAATATTTGACGTGTTTTAAACATCAGTCCGAATGATGCAATATGTTAGCATTACTAATGGTCTATTATTAGATGCTCGATCTCAATTTCTGATTGGATTGTCTAAAACTAGATGCAAATTGCATCATTCGTAAAGTGACGAAACTGTTTCGTTTTTTTTTTACGGACAAAAAGAAACATCCCAAATAATAATCTAACCTTTGTTAATTTTTCTGATTATTAAAATAAAACGTATTACATGGCCCTCAGGGGGCAATGTGAGCCTTTGGGGGCCGAAACTGTTTGCAGCCAAATCGCACGCTCCTAGGGCGCAGGGGGACACGCCCGATTCAATTTAGTGAGTGTTTGTAACGCCCCATCCTATCACAATGTCTATCACACTGTTTAAACTGAACGTAGTCGCCATTGCGTTCAGGGGAAAGACCAGGGCGCCAAATCGCATCCTACCGTGGCGCCGCCCTTGCGAAATTAAAATTGAGTTTTTACAGAACCTTTCCCTAGAGTTTTATATTGAACTCCCCAAAGTTTCATAGCTATCGGATGAACGGTTTCACTGCAATTCACTTTTTTACTGTATATAGAGGAAAATTGCACCCTCCCGTGGCGCCGCCCTTGCGAATTTTTTTTTTACAGAACCCTTTCATAGAGTGTTATAACGAACTCCCCAAAGTTTCATGGCTATCGGGTGAACGGTGTCAAATCAAAATAGACTTTTATTTTTGTATACCATATATATAGAGAAAACAAATCGCGCCCTGCCGGGGCGCCACCCCTGTGAATTCGAAAATGATTTTAGCGTAGTAACCTTCCTAGGAATATTCTCAACATCTTCCCAAAGTTTCATGGCGATCGTGTGAACGGTGTCACCACAATTCACATTTATTATTTTTATATTCCGTATATAGAGAAAAATCGCACTCTCCCGTGGCGCCGCCCTTGCGAAATTAATTTTTTTTTACAAAACCCTTCCTCAGAGTGTTCTTATGAAAGCACAAAAGTTTGATGGCGATCGGGTGAACGCTGTCAAACCAAAATCGACTTTTATTTTTATATATCACATATAGAGAAAAAACCAATCGCGCCCTGCCGAGGCGCCACCCCTGCGAATTTAAAAAGATGTTTTTCACAGAAACCCCAACGGATGGGCGTGGTCGAGTCGGTAAAGCACATGGTTGCTAAACCGAAAAGTCTCGAGTTCGAACCCTCGGGCAGATGAGGCTCGTTAGCTGGGGACAGTCACTCTTCTAGGAGAGACAACTCCAAAATTAAACAACTGCTGCCTTGTAGTGTGTTCTTGGTTGGACAAAGGCTATGGAAGCAAAATCCAAAAAGAAAAGCAGGCTGAAATCGGAGTCAATGGCCTCAATGGCGCATAACCAGTTGACACGTAACGCTTAATTGTGTTGGAGGCGTGGTCGAGTCGGCAAAAAGCTCATGGTTGATAAATTCGAACAAAGTCTCGAGTTCAAACCCACTGGCAGATAAATCTCGATCCCCTTCAACACTAATAATTAAGAACGAAGAAGAAGAAGACAGAAACCTCCCCAGGAATATTCTCAACAACTTCCCAAAGTTTTACGGCGATGTGATAAGAGGTGTGGTATTGCATAAAAGACACACAGACACATACATTGCTTTATATATATATATATATATATATATATATATATATATATATATATATATATATATATATATATATATATATATCGATGGTCTCGGTCGCAAACCGTCTAACTCAAAAAAAATCGATTTTCTTTTTTTTACATAAATCAAAAGCCAATATGATTCCCCATAATGCCTGAAAATATTAGAGAAATCTGTAGAATGATTATTGAGATATAATCATTTGAACAAACCGCCTATTATTTCTAGCGCTAAAAATCTCGGCGCAAAACGAATATCGCTATATTTGTCAGTACACTTTTGAACGGGAACGCAGTCGCACGCCGTAATCACACAATTTTACAGCACAGCAGTCACAGTACTTATAGGTAAGGATATTTGATTAATTATGTTCAACTATTCTATTACATTTTATCATTTTAAAGAATAATAAACAAATAGTATTTGTTTAATATAGCCTATTTCCAGATTTTCAATAACCAAACTGATTTGTTTACATTTTTTAGGCTAACACAATGCTTTGAAACTAGATCTTCATTCTAGAATCTAAATATCAATCAAAACAATATAATTCGAATTATATTTCCACAAGAATATGCAATAAATTTAATAATTGTTAATTCACTACTAGCTTTAGATTGAGGGTTCAGATACGTGATAAGAAATGTTTATATGGTAGGTTACAAAATGTTTGGCGTACATGTTCAACGACATGGTTAGTTGTCTTTAGTAGATGCTTTTATGATTAATTTTTCAACAGACAAGTCTATCTCAACACACCAGCCTCTCTCAACATACCAGCCTCTCTCAACATATCAGCCTCTCTCAGCATACCAGCCTCTCACAACAGACCAGTCTTACCACATAACAGACCAGCCCTTCTCAACAGACCAGCCTCTCAACATATCAGCCTCTCTCAACAGACCAGCCTCTTTCAACACAACAGACCAGCCTCTCTCAACAGACCAGTCTCTCTCAACAGATCAGCCTCTCTCAACAGATCAGCCTCTCAACATATCAGCCTCTCTCAACAGATCAGCCTCTCTCAACACACCAGTCTTACCACATAACAGACCAGCCTCTCTCAACAGACCAGCCTCTCAACATATCAGCCTCTCTCAACAGACCAGCCTCTCTCAACACAACAGACCAGCCTCTCTCAACAGACCAGCCTCTCTCAACAGACCAGCCTCTCGACATATCAGCCTCTCTCAACAGACCAGCCTCTCTCAACAGACCAGACTTACCACATAACAGACCAGCCTCTCTCAAGAGACCAGCCTCTCTCAACAGACCAGCCTCTTTCAACAGACCAGCCTCTCTCAACAGACCAGCCTCTCTCAGAAGACCAGCCTCTCTCAACAGACCAGCCCCTCTCAGCAGACCAGCCTCTCTCAGAAGACCAGCCTCTCTCAACAGACCAGCCCCTCTCAGCAGACCAGCCTCTCAACATATCAGCCTCTCTCAACAGACCAGGCTTTCTCAACAGATTAGCCTCTCAACAGACCAGCCTCTCTTAACAGACCAGCCTCTCTCAAAAGACCAGCCTATCTCGACAGACGAGCCTCTCTCAACAGACCAGCCTCTCTTAACAGATCAGCCTCTCTCAACAGACCAGACTTACCACATAACAGACCAGCCTCTCTCAGCAGATCAGCCTCTCAACATATCAGCCTCTCTCAACAGACCAGCCTCTCAACATACCAGTCTTACCACATAACAGACCAGCCTCTCTCAACATACCAACCACACTCAACAGACCAGCCTCTCTCAACATATCAGCTTCTCTCAACAGACCAGCCTCTCTTAACAGATCAGCCTCTCTCAACAGACCAGCCTCTCGACATACAAGCCTCTCTCAACATATTAGTCTCTCTCAACAGACCAGCCTCTCTCAACAGACCAGCCTCTCTCAACAGATCAGCCTCTCTCAACAGACAGCCTCTCTTGACATATCAGCCTCTCTCATACGGTCATAATATATCTGACAATACGGTTTCTGTTTTTACTATTAGCATTCTACAAACCCAGCACCCACCAGATTTAGTAAAATAAACTGTGAGAATAGAAAGATGTAATAAATAAAGCATAACCTTCAACAGTTAACAAGTCTAGTGCTAAATACAGACATAATGAATACACT
This sequence comes from Physella acuta, assembly GCF_028476545.2. NCBI lineage: Eukaryota > Metazoa > Mollusca > Gastropoda > Physidae > Physella > Physella acuta. Next base: position 123,265 of record NW_026732962.1, on the reverse strand, counting down.
CGAAAGCGATAAAGCCATACTAAAACATCTCTATTAAAAATTAAACTGACCCTATAATGCAGAATAAACTCAAATAATTAAAATTTGAGCCCAAAACTATAATCTAAATATTATGAAGTGTTAATTATAACTTAAAAATAACTAAATCACGTTCATCGGACAAAACGAACGAACGCGGCTGAGACCGAAATTCTCGGTTCAAAACGGCTAAGTCTGCGCGCGCACAGATAGACGGTTTGCACCGAGAATTTTAGACCGAGCAAACCGTCTATCTTTTTAAACCTGCTATAATTTTGGAAATATCAACAAAATCCATTTTAAAACGCTACAGTATAGTCGGTAGAGAGTTTCTTCGGAGATATCTTTAAAAAAATTTGTATTAGAGCGATCGAGAAGAAAATAATCAGTTTTTTGTCTCTCCTGTAAAATTTACATTTTCGGAGTTAGACGGTTTGCGACCGAGACCATCGATATATATATATATATATATATATATATATATATATATATATATATATATATATATATATATATATATATATATATATATATATATATATATATCTAGATAGATAGATACATAGATTAGTTCGTGTTTTTTAGGTTTAAGTTAGTAAAAAAAACAACTATAATCATTCTTTATTTGAAGAAGTGTTTTTTTCCGTAAAATTTTATTTCAGCATTTAAGTAAAATGCGAAATTCAAAGCAAAATCTTTCATGCAATTTAAAGTAAATTGTATATTAACACTATATTGCAGTCGCTAAGCTTGAATTACCTGATACTAAAACAGAGCTTTCAAGAATAGTTAGAAATACTCTGTTTGATGTAGCTAGGCAACAAACAAAGGCATGCGCTTTTTAATCGATACATTCAATAATGTTGTGCGTCATCATGATGGTAAATGCGTAGTTCCAATGTTCTTACTTCATTTCGCTGAAAGTTATATAAGACTGGGGGTGTATATTTTTACCATTTGAAATCAAGATTTTTGAATTTCAGCAACACGTGATTAGTACTAGAGCTTTTTTAAAAAAAATTAGATGTATGTTCAAGTATATATCTTATTTTTGTTAAACGATCCGTATTAAAATTTAAAATTCATATTTATTAGCGACAAAGAAGTAAAAAAAAAATGCGTGTGTTCAATTTAAATATGGAAGTTTCAAGCACGTAAAATCAGGTAAGTCAATAAATAATTTGTTATGAAACTACTATTAAAAGTGTTAAGTTAAAAATAAGAATTGTATTTTGGCTTGAGTGCAGTATCAATGCCCCCGGTATGGATTGTAAAACATGTGTCTTGTTAACAACTACTAAAACTATTACAATTATTATTATTATTATGTTATTATATTTTTTCTTCTTTTATTTTTCTTCCATAAAACTAAAGTTAAAAATTAAAATGAAACTGAAACTAATACAGCTAACAATCTATCTAAACTGAAGATAAAGCTTACACAGTGAATATCGTGAAAAATCCTAACTAAAGTTAAATTTGTCTCCTTCCCGTCTATACATCAGCCGAATAGTCCTTCCATATGTCTATCATACAGTAAATTTCTTTGTTTCAAGATGTGTCTCTTACTAACTTTTGTTTCTGTGTGTATGCTTATCTTTATATCATTTTACTGGAATATATTTACTGCTACATATAAACTAATATCAAGCACTGAACTCTTGTTTAAAACATAAGCGACGATGCTACGGTTTTCTGGAGTTATAAAAGTTATCATCTTGTACTTTAAATTCATTAAACAAAATGGTAATAAACAGGGAGTAAAATCCCCTAAACTTTCTCGAATATTCTAATATAACACTACGTAGGATGGCAACTCGGAATATAGACATGATTTTTGTTTACTTAAACTTTTAAAAATAGAATAAAATCTAGTAGAAAAAGAATTGCGCACCAAGCGAACGCCAAAACAAAATGTGCATAATAGTGCACAAAATAATTAGTACTTTATAAATTTACATGCGTTTTTTGAGAAATCGGAAATAGCGTACATTAGTACTTCCGGTCAACGGAAATTACTGAAAATTTGATAGAAGGTAGAAAATTCTATCTTTTACTTACATGTGAAATTTCATTTATCTATCTGAAAAAGTGCTCAAGATATAGGCTTTTGAAAAATTCAAAGTAGAAAAAATACCACATCCGGTTATCGGAAATAGCTCAAAAGTTGATACGGATCTACGATTTTGATAAAATACCTATATATGAAATTTCATCAACCTAGCTGTAGTTATCGTGTTTACACACACACACACAGACACACAGACAGACACACAGACATACGGACAAAATTGCAAAAAGATGTTTTTTCCGTATCAGTGAGGTGTAAAACGTCGATATTTTTTTGTAAAAATCTCGATTCTTTTTTTTGCACGATTACAATACTTTCTCTATACTTCGTATATATGAGAAAATAAAAACGTTAACCTTAACATAATATACAATACTTGATTTATTCGCCTAGTATGAGCAATATTGATTATGAAGTTGGCTTGGCTGCCAGTATCCACAAGAATGGAATACACAAGTAACTTTGATCGTTAAAATAATCAATAATCATCGGGGATTAATCGATTTATAATAACTTTCATTCAATGAAAAAATCAATATTTCTTTATAATGCAACCGTACGGCAGCCGTTATTGTATGAGTAATTCAATAAAAGGTTTGCTTTTCACCTGCTCTCATTATGGTTTGGGACATTAATTCCTTCACATAATTTGCACTCATGGCTATTCTTACTGTCAAACTGTCAAACTGCCAAATACTCCTGTTTTAGAATACAAAACAAACGTAAATAGAAATCATGAATAATAATTAAAAATAAAAACGTATTATTCATTTAGGTATTTGTAATTTTTTTTTAAGTTAATCTTAACATTAAAAAAACGATTGACAACTAGCAACTATTCAAATATGAATATTGTATGCTACCTTTCGCAAATATTCAACATGCTCTATGCTTACTTCGTTAGATACAGCGATATAAGAACTTATGTAACACTAGATTTAGAAATTAATCTAAACGTTGCTGCATTCCCTGTGTTCTTTACCTTTTATAAAAGATATATATATATATATATATATATATATATATATATATATATATATATATATATATATATATATATATATATATATTCTGCTTCATCCATTCAATTTGTCAAAAGCCTGTACTTTTTGTTGTAGGCAATGTGGTAAATAATAACTCAAACCCTAGACGCGTAAAACTTAATAACACTCTGAAACGTAGAGGTCATCCATAATTGACGTCACGCTTTTTTTGACGATTTTTACCTACCCCCTCCCCTCCGTCACACGTCGTCACAAAAATCCAGACCCCCCCCCTAAAATGACGTCACACTTCAACCTACAACCCCCATCAAAATTGCAGTTGATTTTTTTTTTAAACAGCTATATTGTTACAAAATCTTGTCTGAACTCTGTCAAAATAGAGTATTTTAATCAATTGTCATTAGAATTTATTAAAACAGTTTTCTAAAACGCAAAATAACGTCTAAAATTTGTTTTCCATCATTGCTTTTTTATAATGCAAAAGTGTGACGTCGCACCATCTGACCCCCCTCCCCTTCATCACACACCGTCACAAAATTACGGACCCCCTCCCCCCTACGAGTGTGATGTCATTCATGGACGACCCCTTAATTTAAAGTGGATTCTTCGTAATCAACCAAAGCTCTAATAGGCAGGCCGACATTTGTAAATTTAATTTCCTAAAAAGGGGGAGAAAAGTTGCAGAAGGTTTTTCAAGCTGCAAGAAGAAACAAGTTAACATTATTTAAATAGTGCCAAGTATTAATATCACCAATACCACTTTTAAACAATTGAAAATTGTCAACACTTGAACGTATTTTTGTAATCATCATATAGTTCAATCGTTGATTTTTTTCTTTTGGAAGAGTAATATCAAACTATGAAGTGAACAACAAAAAACACGCCGCCTTTTTGAATAACCTAAGCAGGTACAGATAAATTCTTCAAAATACACCAACGAACATCAAACGCAATTCTCATAAGCAGCGGCGGGAAATTTAGGGAGTAAAGAAGAACATCGAACCGTTGGCGTTGCATTAAATCTCTAAGTTTTACATTAATAATCATTTAATTTGTACTCCTTCACAAGAGTAAAGAAATATTACAATATGACTTGAATAAATAAATCGATAAAAATGTGAATAAAATTGCTTAAGCGGCGGCATTTTAGATGTATAAAGTTTCATATAATTAGAATACACATTAACCATATACCTATCCATTTCCATCATTATCTTCATATTCGACTTCCGCAATGTAAATCTTACCAAAATACTTAAATTTTGCTATTGGCTTTTTTAATTAGCACATTTGTTAAGAATGGTTTGTTTATATACATGTATATCTATACCATGGCAGAAACATACTTTAAAATCAACATGTATGTATTTATATGACGTGTAATGCATCATTAAGTTAGCTAAGCATGTGATAACACCGACAAACTGGCCGCCAACAAGAGCTTTCATTCGTACTCAAATGATCAACAACTGTATCGTTCTTTAGTCTAGTTGTATTCATATACATTGTGGCTTTTTACATGTAATATCAGTTTTTCTTTGTGACACTTATGTTCTCTAGTCCGGGAAATTATTTCAAATTGGATGCTAAGTTGAACCGATTACATTCTTGCTATGTGTGTAATATTAGCAAAGAAGCTACTGTGTTCACTATGTTTGGTATATAAATATGTTTGAAGAAAATCTAATTTATTCTGTAATATACGTTATTAAACTACATTGTATATTAAAACACTATCAAGTAATGTAGGCCTACCTATAATCATTTATCTACTCTGTAAATGTTTACATTTTCATTTTTCATTTGATTAAGACTTTCATAATATAATATATAATATAGAATTTGAGAATAAACACAGTTATTTTTTTTCAGAAAGAACTGTTGGCTTATATCGAGATGGCGGCTTTAATAAAAGCTTCAAAACTTAATAATGTTAAAGAAACATTGCACATTTTGAAGAAAGGAATAAATGTGAACTACCAAGATGAATGTGGGAAAAGTGCGTTAATATACGCTGCTCAACTCGGCCATATAGAAATTGCAACTGTACTATTGGAACATAATGCAAGTTATACTGATGCTGATAATACCGGATACAATGCTTTATTACACGCTGCATGGAAAGGTCAAACAGAAGTTGTAAAACTTCTTATTGAGAAAGGCGCTGATATAAATTGCGTTAATTCATTGAAAAGAAATTCATTAATGGAAGCTTGTTTTGTGGGACATACAGAAACTGCTTGCTTATTATTAAAGAAACACGTGAATATCAAGCAAAAGGATAGTTTAGGCAACACTGCTCTATTACTTGCTAGTCAAGCTGGAAAACACAGCATTGTTAAATTACTTCTGCAACATAAAACCAGCCTCATCGATGTTAATTACAAAGGTTTTAACGCTTTAATTCTAGCTGCTCAGGGCGGCCACACAAAAGTTGTCAAATTCCTGATCAATAAAACTTCTGATATAAATCATACAAACAAACTTCAAAGAAATGCTTTAATGGAAGCTTGTTTAATGGGACATACTAGAGTTGTCCAATTTTTATTAACAAAAGAGTTTAATATGAGACAGGCGGATAAAGAAGGAAATAGTGTGTTATTGCTTGCTTGTAAATCAGGAAATATTAGTACTGTAAAGTTACTGTTGCAATATGATGCAAGTTTCTCGGATGTAAACAAACTGGGATATAACGCTTTACTAATTGCTGCAAACAACGGTCACACACAAATTGTTGCATTTCTTGTGGATAAAAATGCTGACCTAAATTACATCAATACATTTCACAGAAATGCACTAATGGAAGTTTGTTTCAAGGGACACAGAGAAACAGTTTGTTTTTTACTAACAAAAGACTTTAACATAAACCAAGTTGATAATGCTGGAAACAGTGCGTTATTGCTTGCCTGTGCAGAGGGTCATCTAAAGATTGTTAAATTGCTGTTGCAACACAAGGCAAGCTTGAATAATAGAAATAACAATGGCTACACCGCTTTGCTTCTAACTGCATATCACGGTTACATTGATATTGTGCAATTTCTGATAGAAAACGATGCCGATATCCACGAGACAGATCCATTGAAACGTAATGCGCTCATGTTGGCTTGTGCGAGAGGCCATACTGACATTGTTGCAGTTTTATTAACTAAAGATTTTAATATGCAACAGAAAGATAAATACGGCGATACAGCTTTAGGGCTTGCTTGCGGGACTGGAAGTCTTAGTATTGTTGAGTTAATTTTGCAGCGTAAAATATGTCGGGATGATGTAAATAACGCTGTATTGGAAGCTGTACTCCGAGGTCAAACAAAAGTTGTTAAATTTCTTATTGAAAGAAACGATTTTGTCAAAAGTAGTGATATTTTTAAAGAAAGAGCTTTAACGACAGCGTGCTATTCGGGTAAAATAGAAATGGCTAAATTTTTACTTACTCAAGATTGTAATATTCAGCAAATATATTATAACGGAAATACTTCATTATTGCTTGCTTGTCAACGGGGATACATCAGTATTGTTGAGTTACTTTTGCAACATAAAGCAAGCCTCTCTGATATAAACGACGATGGTGATAACGCTCTACTGATAGCTGCAAGCGGAGGTCACACAGAACTTGTACAATTTCTAATTGAGAAAAGTACAGACAAAAATTATACCAATAATCTCCAACAAAATGCTTTGATGTTAGCCTGTTTAAATAAACGTACAGAAACTGTTCGATGTTTACTAAGATACTATTTTAATTTGATGGAAAAAGATTCAAATGGAAACACTGCTTTGTTACTCGCTTTTCAAGCTGGGAAACTTGATGTTATTGAATTACTTTTAAAAGAAAAAGCTAGTCTAACTGATGTAAACGATGATGGCGATAACGCTGTTTTGATCGCTGCACAGAACGGTCACACAGAAATTGTAAAATTTCTTTTTAATGAAAATATTTATATTTTTCACTATAATAAATTACAAAGAAACGCATTAATGGCAGCTTGTGATAATGGCCACACTGAAACTGTTCAAGTTTTATTAACACAGAATTTCTACATCAACAAAAGAGATTGCCAGGGAAACAGTGCTTTCAACTTAGCTCTCGGAAGTAATTCAATTCCCTATTTGACATTTGCTACACTAAATGATGTTGGTCAGCTAAAACATTTTAGGAATCTTGACATTTGCTACATGTTACTGTTTTCTGTCGTGCTTTCCAGTGGTATGTATCAAAAAGCATTATTCTGTTTCTAATATTTTTAAAATAACTGTTGAATTCCTAAAATCTTTCATTCATAATTATTAATTATACATATACATGCTGTGATCAATTAACAATATTCAAAAAGAAAAGAAGCCTCAAATAAGAGTCAACAGCTTTATATGGCGCATAACATGTTAACACGTAACCTTTAATTTTGTTGAAGGTAATCCACTTCTAACATTAGAATTACGAAAGAAAAAGAAGATTGACACATTTATAACATCTAATAAAAAAGTACCCAAAGCAGAACTATGGTGTTTGTATTTTACATAGATGCTTTACATTTAAATTGAAATAGCATGATCGCCTCATTACCCGGCGCCCGGTGACAAACTTTTCGATTTGCACCCCCCTCAAGATTTCGATTTGCAACCCCCCTCCCTCAACATTTCGATTTGCACCCCCCCCCCCTCAAGATTTCGATTTGCACCCCTCTCAACCTTTCAATTGATTTTTCCAACCCATTTTGGTGCCCCCCCCCCTAAGGTCGGCGCCCGGGGACATATGTCCATCCCCCGCCCCCCCCCCCCCCCCTCGCTACGCTACTGCGCCTCATTATTAAAACATGTAACCTAAATAACATGATTAATATTGTAGCCGTTTAATGAAAGCGTTTGTCAAGTTATAATTATTCACAAAATGTCAAGTTTTTACTTTGACAGTAAATCAAGTTTTATTCTCATCTCAAACGAATGGATGCTAAATATTTGTTAACAGATCGGATGAAATGTAACGGATATATTGATTTGACCGATAGATTATTTACAAAGCGTAGAATGACCACATGTAAACTGGTCTAGAACCAGTCACCATTTGATCGTTAATTGTATATTATTTTTAAAAAATAAGGTCTTTTACTGATTTGTAAAGACTTTAATTCTGTAAAATACTCAAAAAGTACACGAAATGAGCAAATATTGAATAATCCATTGTTTTCTATTAAGTAAATTCAACTTTTTTTTTAATTTTTAGGGAAATGGCCGAAACAAATTTTGATTTCGAATTTCAAAAGAAATAAATTACTTAAGGTATTAAGGTAAGTATGAAAATGTCTATTAAAGTATTAAACAATCACACTATAAATAACCCATTCTTAAAACTTTTTGTTATTTTTAGAAGATAAAAAGAACACAATTTAAAATGTTACGTTTGAAAAAAAAACATTGTTTTCCAAATTGTTTATTTTATGCATGTATTTTTAAACTTTTAACGACACTTGTAACAATCGACAGATTTATTAAAGAAACAAAACAAAATTCAGTAAGTAGCCATAACTTTCAATAGTTAAAATTATTTTAAGCGTACATAATTTTAGCTTAAGAAGTTTAGTCATTCTTTAATTCTTTGTTATAAATTTTTTTTTTTTTGCTGTTGATTATTTGTTTATCTGTTTATTTATATTTCAGACTATCTGTATATGTATTATTTATCCATCAGTCCATCCAACCGTCCGTCCGGCCGTTTATCCATCGAGCGTCCATATATATATATATATATATAAAAGAAAAGTGGTCGGAATCCGGAAAGGGCACTTCTCGGAGCCACAGGCGCTTCAAATTTGGCAGGCGCTCGCCACGGGAATACAGAAAAAGGTTGCTAATGCCGATTGGCTACAGCGTCCATGAATTTGGGTCTTAACTGACCTTGACAGACCCGCGCCTTCTGTGAGCTATATATTGACATTTGCCACGTAGGAACCCCTTCATAATTCCTGAAGACGTAAAACGGCCCTCAGGGGTTACACAAACATAGGCGTTATCTACGGGAAATCTTCATAAGGTTATTAGTAGTGACCAGTCCGAATTCACTAAAAAAACGTTGTTAAAGGATCGTTGGCTGCTATAAAAGTCTTAGTGGTGGGTAGTCGGAGTTTCCCTAATTTGGCGAAAAACAATAGTTTCAAAACAATTTTTAAGGTTACCATAAGCCTGGGTAAATAAATCGGCCGTATGACAATACTATTTGTCAGCCTCTACTCACATGTCGAGATGGAAAAATGTGACCGTTTGAAAAAAAAGAAACCTACGAAGGAATATTTAGCAACTCATGAGGTCGAACATCGGCCTATGGGGTCAGAAAACAACGGTGCTACCCTGGGGGAAATCCTGGAACACAGTTTCAAATGAGAGGCAATACTTTTTAATATAAAGTACTTCTGTTTTTTAATAATAAAATATGGGAGTTGCGTTAATTATAAGTCTGTGTGCTACTTCTCTTTTTTTGGGTGTAATTTACTATGTAGGATCCTAAATGTGTCACTAATGTCTACAGTGTTGTGATCTCTGTCTCATTTATATTCTGATTGTAGTTTGTTGTACAACTTGTGCGATCTTACTTCAGCGTACTAAAACTTTGTTGTCCATATATGTACTAGGAACCGAACTCAGTTCCCTGTTCTTGTTTCATTTTACAAAATGGGCTCTTGAACTCAGCTGACGTTAAGATGGTTAGCGATCTGCCATGAGTAATTGTAATAATTACAGTTCGATCAGGTTCTGCAAATTTTCCAAAATTGCAAGGCACACTAGCCCAAGAAGTTAGCCATGCACGATCCATTTTTTCATCAATTTTAACACAGTACTTACATAAAGAGTAATCCAAGTGGAAAAATCACTTAAAATCACTCCTTTTGTTCAAAGAAAATATCCAATATATAAATTACCTAAACAAGAACAGAAATAGGCAGAATCTAATATAAAACTGTGTCTCGGTGTCTGTGGCGGACGGACGGATGCGAGGACGACATGCAAATTGTAGAAAACTCTACTTCGTCGCGATTGTCTAATATTTTTAACGTGTTTATTGTTTCTATTGAATTCTGATTTCGTGATTAAAAAAACTCAATATTGATTATTTTCAAATTTAATTTTCATTTTACAATTTATCATTTTAAATGAAGAATTTGAAAGACCACAATTAAATTAAATTAATCCGCCTTTACAAAAAATCCATTTTTTGTGTTTAAAAGAATACAAATTACGTCTCTTTGTACAAATTACATTCTTCAATACATGACTTCCTAAAAAAAGAAGAAAATTTAATTTTCTTTGTTTGTTTTGCTATTTAAAAACATTCTAATGAGTTTGTTTTAATAAAACGCAGGGTGGTAGGTAAAATGCAGTTTATTTTTAAACGATATTTATTTAATTTGTGCACTGCATGGGGGCAACCATTCTTCATCACTGGATGAAGAGAAAGCCTCCATTTCTTCCTCTTGCTCTCATTAGGAGGCCTTTTCAATAACAGCTTTCATTGCCTTCTGTCATAGGCTGACATTAATCGTTTATAATTGCTGACCATTTTGAAATGAGAACAAAATTAAATGTTATAAAGTCACATTACTAATGTGTGTATGGGGGCTGTTTAGCTAAAAATATTGCATAAATTATAATAAATAATATATGTACAGTAAAAATAATACCAAACTATAGGTTATGGAATCGCCCCACACTATGTGTGTGGAATCGCCCAACATCTGCCATTGAGAAAAAAATGCTTTCCTGTTCTAAATTAACGGCTAAATCTTTGCATCATCAATTGTTACCATTAACAAAAATGATTAAGCTTTCATAAAATCATTAAATAATTGACAACAATTAAAAATAAGACAAAATAACCTTTTTTTAAAAAGTGCAGGGGTTGTACTTACGTACGGAGGTTTGAAGATAGGTGCAGATAAAATTAAAATTCTTGCTCTGATTGTAGATGAACGCTTCTCTAACAGTATCAAAAAGTACAAGATATGAACTCTAAGAAACCGGAAATAGTTACGTTTAAGTAAAATTGACTACCTTTTAAATTAGAGAGTATATAGTGTGTGAAATTACCCCGGCTTACACGCTGCATAATAAACACACAAGTCACGATGTTTTACAGATAGGTTTTTCACAGAGGCCGCATACAAGTCTGACCGGGACGGCCTATATATATATATATATATATATATATATATATATATATATATATATATATATATATATATATATATATATATATATATATATCTTATATAAGCCTATACATTAATCTGCTATATTTTAAACATTAATTAATATGTATCTATATTCATTAAGGCATTGCAAATCGAAACAATCTTCGGGGAGATCACATCTGTCGTGGATATTTTTGCTGGAGCAAACAAATTTCAGATTTTTGAGTTTTACGTGTATCAACAATTATTTGAAATTGTGTATAACATAACGAAGACAAAGTCAGCAAAAGAAAGCACAGAAATTGCAGATTTTATTGCTGACATAAAATATCCAGGTAAAATTCATATGGTATAAATTGTGTGTTATAGACATATTTTAACAAGCATAATTATTACTATTATTCCTATTTAGAAGAACTTCTTCTTTTTCTTCAGTCCTAATCGTAATATTGGACAGAATTTCTTTATTTTCTCCAACACAACTTCTTCTGAACGTGTTATGCTACTTTGGAGCAGTTGACTTCAATCTCAGCCTGCTTTTCTTTCTGGATTTGCCTCCATAGCTTTTGTCCACCCAGAAATAAGCTACATGGCAGCAGTTATTTAATTTAATGGTTTCTATAGTAACTCGAGACTTTTCGTTTTAGCAACAATTATTTTTACCGACACAATCACGCGGCTCTAACATTAAGCGTAATCAATTTATTTTTGTTATATTTGGTTTTGTAACAATTGCCAATTTTCTAAAACAAATTTCATTTGAGGGCTGGATCGGATTAGTGGCATTTCAATTAATTTCAATGGAGACAATTGCTTTGAGATATCATCAATGTTCTGGAACAATTAAAAATCTTACCTAGAGGTGCCACTACATATATATATATATATATATATATATATATATATATATATATATATATATGTATACATGTATACATATATATATATATATATATATATATATATATATATATATATATATATATATATATATATATATATATATATATATACTTTCTAGAATTTGCAATTCGTCCAATGAGAGAGAACAACTTTCTTGACATTCCTGCTCCCGTGTTTATAAACGTCATTCTACAAACATTGGCACTTTTTAGTAATGTCAGCAGAAAATGTGCACAAGTAATTAATTTTCATTATTATTTTGATAATATATCAATAGTCATGTTAAAAATTTTGGAATACTGGTTAAACTATTATAAAGTAAATTATATGTATGTTGTAGTCTATGATGCAACAGGGTATAGTTGGAATTCTATGCAAGCGTTGTTTGAGTTTTACAGCTGTACAAGATTTAAGCAAGGTTGGTACACGTATTCATATTAATAAGACATTAGTCATATTGCTGCAATCTACCTTACAAGTCTTACTAACATATTCTTAAAAATGTCAAGAAGGATATTAATATCCCATTTACCCTGTGGATCTGATGCTCTGTTTTTTTAAAGTAAAGCTAGAACAACACTGTTTTTCATAAATTTGAAATTCATATATATATATATATATATATATATATATATATATATATATATATATATATATATATAAATTGCGTATTGTTAGCTAGTAGGTTTTTGCACCCATTTATAATATTTCTTTATAGTGATCTAAATTGTAGAGTATCATAGTATATTTAAGAAAATCATTTCTCCTTTTTAGTGCATTATTACATTTTAGCTTGTTATTAAAACGTTTTATAGGCATTTTTTTCATGCTTTCCACTCGTCAAATGTATTGTATGCAATAAAAGTAGGTCTCATATGTTTTAGGAATGGATACAATTCATTAAATTATCAGCCTGCATAATCCTGAACATTAACTTGAATGAGGAGATTACTGATGATATTCAAAATAAAAACATACTTGAGGTAAGATTTGGTAACTAACGTTGTTAAGTGACTTTTACTTTGTTTACTTATTTCGTTCCTGTAAAAAAGAGTTTTAAATAGTTTATTGAAATATATTACTTTTAAAAAATCAAATATGTTTTTTCATAATCAGTGATTACAATAATCTACTCCATCAATTTGAATTCTAGAGCAACACTCATTATATTCGATAAAAGAGTAAAGACGTTTTTCACGCATTGTATTTAGGAATTAGTTGTTTATTTTATTTTGTTCTTTTAATTCAGGTATTTACAAAGTTTGAAAGAATCAAGGATATAGACACAAAAATGTGTGCCAAGTTGTTAGTAATGTGTGTTGAAAACAAAGAACAATTAATTTTTCCCAACAAAGGTAGTTGTTTTGTAGAAAACCTATCAATCTAACAATGTATCAATTTATCTGTCTATAAGTATATCAATTTATCTGTCTATAAGTATATCAATCTAAAAATCTAACAATCTAACAATCTAACAATCTAACAATCTAACAATCTAACAATCTAACAATCTAACAATCTTACAATCTAACAATCTAACAATCTAACAATCTAACAATCTAACAATCTAACTATCAATACAGCAATACATCAATAAATAAATAAATAAATAAATAAATCAATCAATCAAATCAATCAACCTACCTACCTACCTACCTACCTACCTTTCAACCTACCTACCTACCTACCTACCTACCTACCTACCTACCTACCTACCTACCTACCTACCTACCTACCTACCTACCTACCTACCTACCTACCTACCTTCCTACCTACCTACCTACCTATCTACCTACATACCTACCTACCTACCTACCTACCTACCTACCTACCTACCTACCTACCTACCTACCTACCTACCTACCTACCTACCTACCTACCTACCTACCTACCTACCTACCTACCTACCTGATACAGTATATAATTTGTGGAGTATATGTTAAGCAAACATGTTTATAAAAATTAATAACTGAAAATGTTAACATTTAGAGAACTAATGATAGAAGCCTGGGTAAAGGTTAATATCGATACTCAAACATAATATAGCAAAACACGATATTCTTCAGAGTTGTATAAATATATTTAAAGAAAATCAAATATTTACTACTGTTAGCGAGCTATTACATACAAGCTTAATAAAAACAAAAGGTTTGATGCATTTTTTCCCTTTTTATGTATTTATTATTAGAGGAAATTCAAACATTAATGCAGTGGGTAGAGCTTGGAATTAGTAACATAAGCAGATCTTACAACAATATTACCATCACATCATTACTTAACTGCATCAGGAAGATATGTTTAAGATCTGTAATGGTTTATGAGGTAATCATTTTATATTAAACGTATTCGAGCAATGATGTTTCATTATGTTTCAATCATATTTATAATATTTAATAATTTGCACATTTTGATTATCACTTGTATTGGCATTAAGGTAGAACGGTACCTTTCTTTTATATGTCTATTCCCACATCAATAATTGACATTTTTGTATCAGATCCTAGAGTTTAAATTTTTAGACTGTTTGAACAAAGTGATGGATTTTAACGATATGGTTGAGGTAGCAGCTGCTCTCGACTGTTTATTAGCCATTGCTGAGAAGATCCCAGGAAGTGTTTACATTTCACGACATGAACAAATCATAAGAAAGCTAGAGGAGTGGCAAAAACCAAATTCAAAGCTAGAAGCGTGTCAAAAATTCAATTTGAAGCCTATGCACAAGAAAGTTGTGTCGGTACTGTGGCTTGTAAAACACGATGCTATAATCTTAAGTGATTTTATTGGTAACTTAACATTTTTAATTTTACATTTTATATAAGTAAATAAATACTTAAATAAAAATTATATAAATACAGAAATGTAGATAAATGCATGATGTATTATGTAGTAATATTACTCCATTTTTTAATTACTTACTTATTTTTCTAAAAGCAATGTAAGCATTCTCTACAACACTGAAACATACGGTACCCGTTTTTACCATTGTTGATAAAGTAAGATAATGCTAACTACATGTATTAATGTATTAATGTACTTATAACAGAAATTACTGCTCCCGGATTTCCGGAGCAATGGGAGAAATCAACTCATTTAGGGAATGGAAGTTTTGGAAGTGTATACCTCTTAAAAACCATACAAGACAATAATTACAAAAAATTTGTAATGAAAGAAATTGGAATAAATTCAGATGACACGAACACCATTTTTCAGGTATTAACTTGTTTGCACTTTTTTTAAAATTAGAAATAAAGTAGTTGTACTTTAATACAACACAACTTATTTTGCTATGCTCAAATGTTGCCTAGCATTTAGGTCATAATATGCTTTATACATTTTAAAACATTTTTTTTCGGTCACTGATAACCTAAGTAAAATGAACATTTTTCAGATGAGTCTGCATCACAAAACCTCTCGAACAAATACATCATGTCATAACTTACTAAACATAAATATCATCAACCACATTTGAGTTAAATAATTTAAACCCGTTTATTTATAATCTTAATTAATTTCACAAAAGTTAACTGTATACCTTTGGTAAAGCTTACAAAATAAAGTCTGTTGCTCACTAATGTAACCATCAACTAGTGAAAAGAGCTAGAACCGTTACAACAAATTATTTTGTTAGGTGCTCTAATATGTCTACTAAAGCAAGTTTAAACGGTTATTGATTAGTCACGTCAATCAAAGGTTACATCAACGAAACAGACTTCTTGAAAATACAATTTAACTATTATTTTATTCAGTGACTGACACACATTTCTTCAATATCGGTCGTTATTGGAACAGTTATAATCAAATATGCAGACTAAACGTTTGAAGTATATATTGATATAAACAATCGCTGTCTCCATAGCTCAAGGAGAAAGATTGTCAGTTACACATGGAATAAATGTCTCAGTCTGCTACTGAAAAGTGGATGTATTTTTTTTTTTAACTTTTCACCTCATTATCTTAGATAATCTCTTGGAGGTTTGAATATTATAAAACTACAAATTGTGTAGATTTAACTTAATGTTCAACCTACATCGTGATTTGTCATCCTTACCGTACGTAGTAGGTTGAATCACTCCTCCCCATATATATTTACATAGAGAAAAGCAATCAGTGAATGTATATACACAAGAAATTTACGGTGTACTAGAATCTTGCTGAATGTGTCTATTACGGTAGTATGACAAAAATACCCCTTTTGCCCACTTTGAACAAAATATTTGCTAAGAAATGTTTCCAAAGTTATATAATTGAAAATATTAAAATTTGGTGGTCTTGGTGTTCTTGCTTAACGTTCTTTAACTTACAATTTTTAAGGCATGCATATTTTCATCGAATAACAAGCAAGTCGAATTGTTTGTCTTTCTTGATATCATGATCAATATCCTTCAATTATCGCCAAAAGTTCAAGAACAGTTCAACAAATACTACAAATACAAGGCAGAAACTATCACATTATATTGCCACTTGATTTTTATGTATGAAGACCCATGAATTTTTTTTTTAATGGGTGCATGACACCCACGAAGTAAACTAGTCTTTACAATTACTTAGTGTGAATAAAAACGTTTATTTTCCTTGCTATATGAATGTAATTGTGCTCTCATTTCGATGTAAGCAGAGAAAAACTTGAGTTTTGTAAACATAAAATGCTTTTTGAATGGTCAGTGTTTCACTGACAACTGTGTTAATTTACTTAATAATACAAATAAGGTAAATTACTTAGAGAATGTATATATTTTTTTTTAAATTAACGTAAATCAAATTATTTTATTTTGAATGATATATGCGTTGACCATTTTATTTTTAGAAAAATTCTGAATTGACCATTTTGATGAAAACAGATCACAGTAAATTGGTTCAATTTTTTGGATTTAAATCCAAAAATACGAAGATTGTTCTCTTCTTCGAATATATGAGTTTGGTAAGATAATTATCTCAATAATTACACAATTTTCCAGTACATAGAAACATGTGCATGTGCGTGTAGATCTACTTTTACGTGTACATGTACTTCGTATAGACGTATGTGTGTTTATACGTAAACATTAATCTCTCTCTCTCTCTCTCTCTCTCTCTGTATATATATATATATATATATATATATATATATATATATATATATATATATATATATATATATATATATATATATATTGTCCCTTATTATTCTTTTGTGTAGGGTTCCTTGAGAACTTATGTGAAAGGCAAGGGTTGCCTACCAGAAGCTAAAATCAAAATGTTTTCATACCAAATTCTCCTAGGGCTCAACTATTTACATAGTTTCAAGCCGCCAATAATACATAGAGATATAAAAGGTAAAATATCTTTATTATAACATAATTATATTGTTGCATATTTTGAAATATTATTATGTCTCTGCGAAACATTTATTTTTAAACATTGTATCTGTTTACTGTTTAGTTTTTTTAGCAGTTAATTTCTTTGCTACCACTCTTCTTTTAAACCACTACCAAATTTCATTAAAAGATTCTGAGCTAGCTCTCACTTTTTGCAAGTTAGCATAGATCTATGTTCGGCGTTTAATTAAGATTGAAAGTAATGTTTTACAGGGGACAATATTTTACTGGAAGATGAAGACAGTGTAAAGCTTTCTGACTTTGGTCTCTCAAAGCTGGTCACTGAATCAAGTATGCCAAACTCAATTATGGGTACGACAAAGTGGATGGCTCCAGAGATGTTAGATAATAATGCATATAATTGTAAAGCGGATATATGGTATTATTCAAATTTTGTAAATCATGTACTTTTAATAATACTATTTTACTTTTTTGTTAAAGATAGAAGTGTTTGAAGCCAGTTTAAACTATAAAAATTAGACATTAATGAGCAAAAGCAGCAAACGAAAAATAAGAAAACAAAATAGTAACAAAAAAAAAGAAACAAAGATTAAAATAAACAACCGCACCGCTACCTTCTTCATTGTGGTCTCAAAAGAAATATAGATGTGTTACCAAAACTGCATTTTTTGGCGTGTGATATTTGTTGCTGACTGTGATTGTGTGCATTAAATTTTAATTTTAAGTAAGCATTAAGTTTTAAGTGAATCGTAACCGTAAACATGCCGTGGCGCAAGAGGGCGTATCTGATTTTGTTAATGAAGGATTATAAAAACTCATTGCATCCGTAGTGGATTACCCTCTTAAAATGTATCACCACTAAAATCCTAAAATCCTGTATAACTGAAACTAATTTCATTCCTATTAATTAAGTAACTAAGACTATGTTTAACTTAATCATTTTGAAACTTAATAGCACTTACCCAATCTAAATCTAAATTTAGTATTGTGTCCATTTAACCTGACCCTAACTCTAACATTAACACAATCCATCTGTAACATATTGTTACACTAAAATAACTTACTTATTCTATTCATGATGAACTAAAATTGAGATGAAAATATTAATAACTAGTAAGCTATGCACTATAATCTGTTAAACCCGATAGGGTGCGATTTATCTCTATATATGTTATATTAAAACAAGTCTGATGCGTTTTGACGCCGTTCATCCGAGTGCCATAAATCATTCGAGAGTTGATGAGAATACTCCCGAGGTTTCAGCGAAAAAAAATGGCGTTGTTAATATACCAAATGGGGCCCAGAGTTCCAGCGTGGCTATCTCAGCATTCGGTATCACTTAATTAGGAGTCTCGCATAGCGGGTAAGATGTAAAACTGTAACATGCAAAACCGCCGGCGCCCAGGCAATTGCGTGACCCGAAGCGCGCGGATCTCCTCTGTGAGCACTTTGGCGCCTACGTTCACTTAAAATAAATGGCTATACACTAAACACGATGGGCAACCATAATTGGTTACCAGAAATAACCGGAACTACAAATTTAATTTAATACTTGTGTATAAATTTTGTCAAACTAGCTGTAACAGTACTCACGTTATCATGTTTACAGTCATGCAGGCATAAAAACAGACGGACAGAAACACATGTACATACACACAAACATACATACACACAAACACACAGGCACAGTGACACAGAAACACACAGACACACAGACACTATATCTTATGTATTAAGAAATTTCGATGGTGTAGATACATTTAAATTATTCTTAGCATATATTTTGTGATGAACATTCTTTAGAAAAAATTAAAACAAAGAGGCCTGGTCATTACTAATAAAATTTAAAATCAGATATTCAATTTTAAAGATGTATAGATAGTATGGCTTGACGTAAAAATTCTCATATACACAAACATGTATAAACAATCTTTATCGCTACCAGGAGTTTTGCTTGCACTGTAGTGGAAATGGCAACAACAGAACCTCCTTGGCCTAAACACAATCCTAAACAACACATGCTTCAACTGGCGAAGAGCGCAAAACCAGTCTACGACCTCCCTGATGATTCATCAGTAGAGTTGAAAAGGTTTTTGGAAAAAATGTTTCAGTATGATTCCAAACAAAGGCCATCAGCCGCAGAACTTTTTGAAGACCCGTTTCTGGAGAATATTTATTAGTTTACAATAGAATTACAAGAAATATTCATGGACATTTACATTAATAACCAATGCTGTTGTCTTGAAAAATAACGATGTAATAATTATTATTAAATATAATTATTCTAAATATAATTAATTATATACGTATATATGTATATATCCATGTTATATATATATAATATGCATAGACCTATATGCTTTATACATATATATATATATATATATATATATATATATATATATATATATATATATATATATATATACACACATATATATATATATATATATATATATATATATATATATATATATATATATATATATATATATATATATATAGTTTGTTTAATATAGCAGTTAATATAATATTTTATTAATATGCTTGTATCACTGATAAAATGGGCACATTTTATTTTGCTTAAATATAATATTGCTACTAATGAATTAGGTTTATAAATGTACACTTAACCTAACAATTATATTTCTGTTCAACTGGGTTGGCATAACATTTTAAAAGTGACAACAATTATATCATTAATAAAGTCTGAAAGTCAAACCGCAATATTTCGTAACAGACTAATAACAACATGATTAGAAATATATCTAATCTTTGTAGCCTATCGATTTTTTAGATATTGTCAAGTGTTTATTATTATATAGATACAACTTGATAAGCTTAGATATATTTATACAAATATAACGTTTTGCCAAACATGACATTGGAATTTCATATTTGCACTGAAAGAGACGACGAGAATGTAGTTTGGAAATGATAACCGTTAATATAGTAGGTTTTGTAACGTGTTGTGTGTTTTGTACGTTTTTTTCCATAAATATTTTTATGAGCTTGCGTTTGATGTTATTTTCATCACGCAATTACTTTTATCGCTTGTTCATGTTAATTCACTGAGTGCATGAGGTTTTGGAAACATCAATTAAATAAATTGCATATATTTTTTTTATAATATGTATATTGTGAATCAAATACTTTGCAGCTTTGATGAAAATATGTAGCACTTTGGTTACTAGTCAGGGGGGATAATATAAACCTGCGAGGGACCGCAACTGTTGATGTTATTTTTTATGCTGTTCTGTGAGCGAAGATCCCCGTGCCATGTGATCTCTGGGACTAGGGGTAGTTGTGCCTGTGTCCGCGGCATTCAAACCCCAGGCTAGAATGACAAGGACCGTTCAGTTGCTTAACTTTTTAATTTGTAGACCTAATGAAGCGCTATATACTGTATATGGATTTGTCGTATATGGAATTGCCATTGGAAGTGCCCTCATAGGACTAGAGTTAGCACTAGTACTTGTATGCAATAAATTATGTTCTTGACAGCAAGAGCGTCGTTATAAATGTTTGTGTGTTGTCTCTCAGCATCAGACCATAAAAACACTACACTTCAGTGGGTGACATCACATCATACCCCTACTGAGGCAGTGTGACAAATAAATGAAAAATAACAATATACATTTTGTAATTAAATTGAACATTTCTGCTCACAAAATAAAGGACTGTATTGTAAAGTAAACGAGACTGTGCATACAAGTAACAGCAGTACCTCTGTGTATGTCTAGGTGACCAAAATATTACGGTTTGAAAGGGTAAATTGATAAATTGCTGATAGGAAATGGACACACTTTTCTAGATATGAATGTCGTTAGTGTTTTGTTTCCTTAAAAAAAAAAACTTTAAATAAGTTAGTTTCAGAGTCGTAGCGACCCTTCCGGCGCCCGGGGACAAACTTTCAATTTGGCGCCCCCCTCGAGACAAACCAACAATTTTTCAATTTTCACCCCCCCCCCCCCCCTCAAACTTTCAATTTCCACCCCCCCCCCACTTAAACTTTCAATTTGCACCCATTGTGGCGCCCCCTAACGTCGGCGTCAGGGGACATTATGTGCCACCCCCCGCTCCCCTCGCTACGCCTCTGGTTAGTTTGCATCAATGGTTTATTTTATATTTCGTCTACTTATAAGATTTTAAAATAAATTTTAACTCTCCAAAATAGTAGAGCTTAGTTTTAAACCGAGTTTTTGTGCAACCATAAATATTTGTGTAGCTTTTTAAGTTACTCGTTTAAAATTATTTTTCAAATGTTCATAATTTTTTATATTTTGCAAAGTATATATGCAATTTGTGTCTGATGTTAAATAAATAAAACGTACATTTAACGCTAAGTCATGATTTGAATAAAACATCTGCGTGAGTGCGTTTGTAAACAAGAAATATTTTTTTCTCTTCAGAATTGTCAAAGATAATTACAATGAATTACAACCTAAGGATAATTACACCCTTAGGTTGTAATTCGTTGTCAATAAAATATCAACCTTGATTTAGTTTAGTTACTTAGAAATATATATCAATATTTGAATTTTTACTTTTTTTAGACGGCTACATTGACTAAGTGATTATTCATGTCTTCAAATCAATGTCTTTATAAGTTCGAAGCCAAACGTATTAGCATGATTTATTCTAAACAAAGTACTTTTCTATCTAACGTATTTGTGCTAAAAATAATCGGCCTTCGAGATCACTCTTACAGACTATAGACTTAAGATTTGAAGAATAATAAGGACAATCAAAAGTCTGTGTATCAAAACATATTCATTGGCTATAAATCTATATTTTAAAAAAGCAATATAAAAGTGTGTGTCTGTGTGTCTGCCTTTTTTGCATTACTACACCTGAATCACATCGCCATGAATCTTTAGGAAGCTGTTGAGAATACTCATGGGGAGGTTTATGCAAAAAAAAATATTAAATTTGCAGGGGTGGCGCCCCGGCCGGGCGCAATTTTTTCTCTCTCTTTACGGTATACAAACATACAAGTCGATTGTCGTTTGAGACCGTTCATCCGATCACCGTTAAACTTTGTTTTGTAGTTCATTTGAACACTCCAGGGGAGATTTCTGCCATTAAAAAAAAAACTTGTATAATTTCCCAAGGGCAGCGCTCAGGGAGGGTGCGATTTTTCTCTACAGCCTATATATGAAAAATAAAAGCAGGATGCGATTCGACACCCTTCATCCGAGTGCCATGAAACTTTGGGAAGTTGTTTAGAATAATCCTGGGAAGGTTTCTGCGAATTATTTTTTTAAATTTGCAGGGTAGGCGCCCCGGCAGGGCGCGATTCGATTCTTCTCGTTATAAACAAATTGCGGTTTTACATAGTTCATCCGATCGCCATGAAACTTTGGGGAGTTGATTAGAATACTCCAGGGATGGGTTCTGCAAAAAAAAGGCAAAATTAAACGGAAATTACACCACATATACAGATAAAATATTCGTCATATATATTTCTCAGCAGAAAGTGCTCAACAATTCCTATAGATAGGAGAATACTTTACAATCACAAAGCATTTCTTCAGAGTTAGTTTCAAAATATTAACTTGGACGTTTTTAAAACATCTTTTTCTTAACATGTAGTCAATATAAAGTAAAAGTGTTTATTGATTTTTAAATCAAAATAATTTTAACAGTATAGCTATTATAACGTAGCAATCGTTTGAGCCCCTGTAAAGAAAAGGAATTAACTAAGGCAATTTTTAGCGTTTTTATTGTTATTACAATTCAATATTTTAAATACGACGACGTACACACATCTGACATTGATTGAAAATATGTATAAACATTTAATTTATAAACCATTATTATTTTGCTAGAATTATTATTTATACTTTGATAAAATGTATATAAAATTTTAATCGTATTATATAATCAGACAATTACACACATATGCCTATTTCCTTTAACATTTTCTTTTAGCAAATTAATTAGCAAAGACTTAATTTCCTATTTCTCGTTTCGTAATTGGAACTACTTAAACAAAATCGACTACACATATTACCTTTAAACGACAATTAAATCATTTATAATAAGGGGTTATAATGTAAAACTAGTTTTCTAGAGTAGATAAAAATTATACAAACAATAGTATTTTAATCAGTAGAGAATTACAAATATATTTTGATAATGTATTATTATCTGCAATTGAACACAATCATCTATTTTAATTAATAGTAAATAGTTACAATTTGAGTGAGAGGACAGACGTTGACAAAAAACAAACCCAGTTTAACATAAAGATGTACATTTTAAAACTATCTATAATGTTATACTAACTGAATAATTAGTAACCCAAATGTAATACATAAATGCACAACATATTTCAGTCAAACATATAGGATTATATTTAATGTATTTTGAGATTTAATAGAAAAATCTTATTTTTGAGATACTAAAGCTTTACGTCACATTGTAAATTTAAAATTGTGTACTAAATCATACATATTATATTGTTTCCTTCAGTTGTGGTCAAATAGTTTCAACTTCACTGCAATACACACATGTTATTGTATTATACATTTTTGATTTTATATATATATATATATATATATATATATATATATATATATATATATATATATATTTATATATTTATGTATATATATATTGATATTCTGTAAATTCAACTAGCAATTATTACTTAAAAAACACAAGGGGTTGAATCACGCATACTCTTTTATATACTTATTGAAAACTCATTAAGATGCAAGTTAAAAAAAAATCTTTTTAGAAAACACGTTTAATACACGTTGATACTATTCTTCGACATCGTATTAAAAAGGTATTGAATAACGAGATTGCTAAACATCAAATCATTCATTTTAACAGTCACTGTGTATTTTATACAAGCAACTCCAACTCGGCATTTGCTCATGTTATGTGAACTTAATATAATGTTCAGATAAATGTCTATTTTTAATTTTACACACAATGCGCTTGTAATCGCTTTCTGTTTGCAGATTTTAAACAATCCTAACTGCTGTCTTGCAGTTTGTTCTTGGTCGGACAAAGGCTATTGAAGCAAATCCAAAAAAAGCAGGCTGAAATCGGAGTCAGCGGCCTAAATGGCCGAAAGCAATAAAATAACGCAACGTTTAGTAGCTAAAGCTTTATTGACCGAAAAGATAATTGTTCCGTTACTTTTGCTTTACGCTTTTTATTAGACATAATTGTATAATTCACGTAATAACGGGTATTTCCGATATTATTTTGCAGAAATGGTACGTTCAAACATGTTGAATCAAAGATTAGTTTGACATATCGTGTCGCCATAAATTATCAAGTACACATGAAAAGTCGGTAATATTTACCTTCATCGGATATTGTATAAATAATGTAGGGTAAAATTAAATATGTTTATTATAAGAATCAATGGTTTTTTAAATTATTCTGATTACATTGAAACATATAAAACAATGTAAGCTAGAGGCACAGTTTATATATTTAGCCATTGATTTAGGTTTATTATTTATTTATCTATACTATTGACACAAATATATCACAATACAGTTCTATTAAAGCCTTGACATTGAGGTAAATTTTCGTACATTACTAATCGCTGGCGATTTTACGGACCTAAAACGATAGATTATCTTCCTTTTTTTATTTACTCCTAGTTTTTATACGATTATTAATATTAAAGTGGTATATATTATATCTTGTATGCAAATGTGTAATGAAATTGTTTATGAACTTGATGGATTTAAGAAATATTGAGGAATGCATTACCACGTCATGTTCTTGGAAATCTGAGTGAGTAGCATACGATTAGAATGATCTTCATGTGTTTTACATGTTACGAATATTTTCATAAAGCAGAAATAGTAGATACAAAATTTAAGTTTTATGTAAAGGTTTCATCTCTCAGTTACTTAAAACAAGTAATCAAATACTTTTTTCCTCGAGTTAAGCTTATTACTTAGATTTATTCACTAGTTAAACTGTGTAGTAAAATCTACAGCTGGAGGCTAACATGAAATTAAATAATCATAGATGATTTACCTTGACTGTCATTTAAAATTACTTTTACGTCAGTATTTTTAGAAGATTTTAAAGAATATTGTTTATATTTTTTCAGATTAAAACTGATTGTAAAATTACGCTTAAGAAAAATGCTGTTAATAATTTAGCACACAATGTTTTTAAAGATCGCAGGTTCACAAACTGGGTTTTGGTAGGGAGTTCTAAGGGTCCGCAAATTAAACATAAATATACAATGATTCAATAATATATATATATATATATATATATATATATATATATATATATATATATATATATATATATATATATATATATATATATATATATATAAACTTTACTAAAAATCACCGCAATGTTTTTGAACATAAAGCAATGCTTAATCTATTTTAACTTTGCTTAATTAATATGAAGTCTAGACGCAACTTTTATAAGTCTGCTTATCTCCTTACAAACACACAGTGCGTGTTAGAGAAATGTAGACCAAATCACTACTGTCCAAAGGTTTTTATCATCAGTGTGTTGTGTAGCGCATAAGTATGTATATCTAACCTTGGATTGATTGCTAACAGCACACTAGGAAATAAATACCTGCAATGTATTTCTTTATATTAAACCTTGTTGGTTTTTCTTTTGGTTTTTTTAAATTTATTTATGTTTGCAATGGTCGCACACATCGAGTCTCGCATATATGGGAAAAATCCTCCATTTATGATATTGTCATATATCTCTTACACTCTCACTAACCTAGTCAAATATACTTAAATGTGTCGTAGACATGATATATGATGTCGTCATATATATCTGAAAATCTTGCCTATTTGATATTGCATAACTGTTTCTAATAGCATTACACATTTTATATTGTTGCAATCAGCTGAAATTGTTTCATACATGTGTACTCGTCTTACAAATGTGTAATAATTTCAATAGCCAAATGTTGACAAGCTTGTGAATATAACATTTCTAATATATTATATGCTGCTACTCATCAATGGTAATGTGATATGGAATATGATGCCCTATCCCCTTTACGTGTCAACCTGGTTTGTGAAGCCTATATTGCAGGGATTTAAATTTAAAATAGTCTATAGAGCTTACAAGTCGTCTCGGCCAGTTCCTGCACTGGCCTCTTGAGAAAAATCTGTATAAAAAAACAAGATGTATGTGTTTATTAGGCCGCATATAGTTAGCATAAAAAAACACATAACCCTAAACCAAACTCTAACTTTAAACTTAACACTAACCACAACTAACCCAAACTAAAACACGAACACAAAAACAAAAACAAACCCAAACAAAACAATTGTACAAATCATTAAGGGAGTATGTAATTGTATATATGTGTTCATTAGTTTACATTTGTGATCTATTTATTTACATTATTAATAAGTAAAAAGCGAATACTATATCCACATTTCTTTATTCTTGCCAGCTTCCTGTTTTAAAAATGCATGCCTCTTATAAAAAGTAATTAATTGAGACAATGGGGCATTATTTATTACCGTAACCAAATTATTGTGTTCTACCATTTGCTTGTTAATTGACATGTATTACTCTTAATTTTATTTAGTATTAATCCTATCCATAGCTTTATAAATATTACAATGTATTTTAATATTCAACTGTTTGTTGCAGGCGGAAAAAAACTGTATATACAGATCAAGAGAGAATACAAATTGAGTGCAATTGTATGCGCACATAAATTCTATGAAATCGTCATTGTTGTTAATGTATATACGAAACCTGAATACATTTCAAATATCAATTACGCACGTTGAAGCTTCAATTCAAAATATAAAGAGCGATAATTTGTTTCAAAATCGATAAGAAAACGACGATAACATTTATTTTGTGCATTATGTGGATTAATATTTTGAGGATAATTACATGCTTTCTTTGAACAGTATTACTGAAGCATGTAATTATCAAGATGGTTAACAGCACATTTTCTCTGTTATAACATTATAACAGTATACAAAATATTGATTTGGACTTGATAACAATAATACACATCTAAAAATGGTTGCAGAAAAAAAGGTAAGCCTAGATGAAACAAATAAAAACGAAAACAATTCTCTGCTCGTCGCTGCGTCATGCGGTCACACAGAGGTTGTTGAATTGTTAATAAATAATAAGGCTGATATTACCGAAACAAATGCATTGGGAAGAAATGCGCTTATGGAAGCTTCCTATAATGGACATACATCAACGGTAAATTTTTTATTGACAAAATATGTTGAAAAGAATCAAAAGGATAAAAATGGAAACACAGCTGTTTTATTAGCTTGTAAAAGAGGACATTTGGGAAGCTTAAAAGCATTATTTAATAATTCTGCGAGTATTTCAGATGTTGACAACTCAGGATTTAATGCTTTACAATTAGCAGCGTCTGGTGGCCATGTTGAAGTTGTTCGCTTTTTATTAGATAATAATGTTGACATTCATTATGTTAATACATCTGGCAGAAATGCGATAATGGAGGCGGCTATAAATGGACACACCGAAACTGTTAAAATTTTGCTGACAAAAAATGTGGATGTAAATCTGAAAGACAATAATGGATCTACAGCGCTATTATTAGCAACTGAGCAAGGTCACCTAACTTGTATTAAATTATTGCTAAAAAGTAAGGGGAATTTATATGCTGTAGACAACAAAGGATGCGACGCTTTGCTGATAGCTGCCCGTGAAGGCCACACCGAAATCGTCTGCTTTTTGTTGGAAGAAAAACCTAATATTGAAGCAGTAGATAACCTGGGTCTTAATGCGCTAATGTATTCCTCGTATATGGGACATGTTGATATCGTTAAGATTTTGTTGACGCAGTCGATTAAAGTCTGCGAAAAAAATTCAATGGGTACAAACGCTTTGTTACTTGCTTGTTCGAAAGGACATTTTAAAATTATGGAATTATTGCTTCAAAATAATGCAAATATCTTTGATGTTGACAATAATGGAAACAATGCTTTAATGCATGCTGTAAAATCAGGTCATACAAACGTGGTTAAATTTCTCTTAGATAGAAATGTTGATGTAAACTTTATCAATAATAATAATGGTTTAAATGCTTTCATGGTAGCTGCTTTTATGGGACATTTTGAGATTGTTGAATTTTTATTGACAAAGTCGGTTGACATCAACATAAAGAATAAAAGAGGTACAACAGCAATGCTACTTGCTTGTTCAAAAGGACACGTGGAAATTGTAAAATTATTACTACAACATAAATCCAATTTGTATGATGTTGATAATAATGGAAACAACGCTTTCATACATGCTGCTAAAGGTGGACATACAGAGATGCTGAAGTTTTTGTTAGAGCAAAATAAAGAAACATGTGAGTCTAAGAGCAAACAAATCTTTGATGGTCCTTGCTATTTTCAACAAGATGGGTTTTCAAAAAGACAAACTTTAAATATTAATGAAAAGAATGTTGATGGAGTAACTGCTTTACTATGTGGTTGTAGAAAAGGACATTTAGAAATTGTAAAATTATTGCTTCATCATGGAGCAAATGTATCTGATGTTGAAGTAAATGGAAAAAATGCTTTGCTACTTGCTGCAATAATGGGGCACAAGGAAATTGTTCAGCTTCTTTTAAGTGAATATGGTGAAATTACCAATGTTCACAAATTTGGTAGCAAAACCTTAATGGCTGCTTCCTTTATGGGGCATGGTGAAATAGTTAATATTTTATTGCAACATTCGATTGATATTGATTTGCCTGATAAAAATGGATCTACTGCATTATTGATTGCATGTTATCAAGGACATTTGAATGTTGTAAAAATATTACTTGCACATAATGCTAGTCTGTCTGTTGTTGATAGAGACGGGTATAATGCATTACTTTGTGCCACAACAGGGGGTCATTTAGATGTGGTTAAATTTCTGTTAGACCAATGTGCAAATATGAACCCAATTGATAAACTGGGTATAAATGCGCTTATGATAGCTGCATTTATGGGGCATTTTGAGATTGTTGATTATTTGTTTACAAAATCATTTAATGTTAACGAAAAATGTAAAAGAGGCACAACAGCATTACTACTTGCTTGTTCGAAGGGCCATTTGAGAACTGTTGAGCTACTACTAAAGCATAATGCCAACTTGTTTCATGTAGACAATAAAGGAAACAACGTCTTAATGCGAGCTGCACAAAGCGGTTGCATAGAGTTGATAGAGCTGCTGATGCATGAAATAGAAGTTTCGTTAAACAATATTCAAACAAATACGATAAATAATGATCAAATAAAGTGCTGTGACGAAACAGATGCTTATGTATGTAAAAAGCATTCAATTATAAATCAAAAGAATGTCTATGGTGTTACTGCATTATTATTTGCCTGCACAAAAGGTCATTTTAATATCGTACAATTACTGTTTCAATATAATGCTAATCTGTATGATGTTGATAATGATGGAAACAATGCATTAATTAGAACGGCACAAGGAGGGAACATGGAGTTAATGAAGTTCCTTTTAGATATGAATACATATGTTATTTCTAATGACTCAAGTTTAACAACTCCGCTTCCGTGCACAACATGTAAGTGCTCACCCCAAAACATAGACAATCTATCGAAAAATGCCTTGAACATAAACGAAAAGAATAAACATGGTGTTACTGCCTTATTACTGGCTTGTTCAAAGGGACACGTAAAAACAGTAGAGTTATTGCTGCAACATAATGCGAATTTGTTTGATGTTGAAATAAATGGAAATAATGCTTTACTTCTGGCTGCAAAAATGGGTCATACAAAAATAATTGAGATTCTCTTAGACAGAAATGTTGAAATAAGCTATGTGAATAAATTTGGAAGAAATGCTCTAATGGTGGCTTCTTTTTTAGGGCATCTTGAGACTGTGAAACTTTTGTTGACAAAATCATTCAATATTAACAACCAGGACAAAAACGGTTTCACCGCTTTGCTGCTTGCTTGTTCTCAAGGGCATGTCAAAATTGTAGAGTTACTACTACAAAATAAGGCTAGTCTAAATGACGTTGATATTGACAGAAGCAACACTTTAATTCGTGCTGCACAAGGCGGACATATGGAGGTGCTGCAGTTTCTATTAGATAAAAATGTTCAGTTGAACTCAATAAATAAATTTGGAAGAAATGCTTTTTTGCAAGCTGTATTTATGGGACAGGCTGAAACAGTAAGCGTTTTGCTGAGAAAAACGAAGGAATTCGTCCTAAACCATGAGAATTTAGTTGCAGCAACATTACTTTCTTGTAGACTAGGGCATCTCCAAGTTGTGAAAACCTTAGTTGAACACAATGTAAACTTGAATTGTGTTAACAGTGACGGGTCTAATACATTACTATTAGCTGCCTCTGGTGGTCATACAAATGTGGTTACTTTTCTGTTAGACAATAATGTTGATATTCGTTTAGTAAACAGATTTGGTAGAAATGCGGTCATGGAAGCTGCTTTAAACGGACACACCGAAACTATTAAAATGTTGCTGACAAAGAAATTTAATGTAAATCAGAAAGACAATAATGGATCTACAGCGATTTTATTAGCCAGTAAGCAAGGGCACCTACATTGTATAAGGTTATTGCTAAAAAATAACGCACACTTAAATGAAGTAGATAATAAAGGATGCAGCATATTATTAAACGCCGCTTGGGGAGGACATCCAGAAATAATAACTTTTTCAATGGGCCAAAATTTTGACATTAACTCAGTTGATATGCAAGGTTTTAATGCGCTAATGATTAGTTCTTATAAAGGTCATGTCAATACCGTTAAGTTTTTATTAACAAAGTCCATTGACATACATAGCAAGTCTAAAAGTGATTCTACGGCAATCTTGTTGGCTAGTGCGCAAGGACATGTCCAAATTGTTAAATTACTACTTCAACACAATGCAAGTTTGTTTGATGTTGATAATGACGGAAACAACGCGTTACTACTTGCTGCCAAGTATGGTCATACAGAATTAGTTCAACTTCTAGTGGACAATGCTGGTGCTATTGACACGTTAAATATTTTTGGAAGAAATTCACTAATGGAAGCCGCATTAAATGGACATACGGATATAGTTAAATTCTTTTTAGCTAAAGACATTGACATCAACCTCAAAGATCTCTCTGGGTGTTCCGCATTACAACTGGCGATTAGAAACAATAACATGAAAACTGTTGAATTGTTACTAGAACATCACGCAAGGCTGCAGGATATTAAAACATTATACTTAAAAGAGAGTATGCTATTTTCAACAACTTATCAAGAAATTGATTTTAAACAAATGGTCAGACATCTAAACAATTGGAAACATTTGGATGCAACGTTACTGTTATACCGTTTTCAGATTATTTCCGCTGGTAAGTTTTCTTTTTAATGGATTAAGTTTTTTTCTTAAATCTGTTTATTTTTATTCATATTACCTTTCCTGCTGTTTTTCTCATTCTCAAAACCATATATATATATATATATATATATATATATATATATATATATATATATATATATATATATATATATATATATATATATATATATATATATATATATATATATATATATATATATATATATATATATATATATATATATATATATATACATATACGTATATACATATGTATATGTATATGTATATGTATATGTATATGTATATGTATATGTATATGTATATGTATATGTATATGTATATGTATATGTATATGTATATGTATATGTATATGTATATGTATATGTATATGTATATGTATATGTATATGTATATGTATATGTATATGTATATGTATATGTATATGTATATGTATATGTATATGTATATGTATATGTATATGTATATGTATATGTATATGTATATGTATATGTATATGTATATGTATATGTATATGTATATGTATATGTATATGTATATGCATATGCATATGCATATGCATATGCATATGCATATGTATATGTATATGTATATGTATATGTATATGTATATGTATATGTATATGTATATGTATATGTATATGTATATGTATATGTATATGTATATGTATATGTATATGTATATGTATATGTATATGTATATGTATATGTATATGTATATGTATATGTATATGTATATGTATATGTATATGTATATGTATATGTATATGTATATGTATATGTATATGTATATGTATATGTATATGTATATGCATATGCATATGCATATGCATATGCATATGCATATGCATATGCATATGCATATGCATATGCATATGCATATGCATATGCATATGCATATGCATATGCATATGCATATGCATATGCATATGCATATGTATATGTATATGTATATGTATATGTATATGTATATGTATATGTATATGTATATGTATATGTATATGTATATGTATATGTATATGTATATGTATATGTATATGTATATGTATATGTATATGTATATGTATATGTATATGTATATGTATATGTATATGTATATGTATATGTATATGTATATGCATATGCATATGTATATGTATATGTATATGTATATGCATATGCATATGCATATGCATATGCATATGCATATGCATATGCATATGCATATGCATATGCATATGCATATGCATATGCATATGCATATGCATATGCATATGCATATGCATATGCATATGTATATGTATATGTATATGTATATGTATATGTATATGTATATGTATATGTATATGTATATGTATATGTATATGTATATGTATATGTATATGTATATGTATATGTATATGTATATGTATATGTATATGTATATGTATATGTATATGTATATGTATATGTATATGTATATGTATATGTATATGTATATGTATATGTATATGTATATGTATATGTATATGTATATGTATATGTATATGTATATGTATATGTATATGTATATGTATATGTATATGTATATGTATATGTATATGTATATGTATATGTATATGTATATGTATATGTATATGTATATGTATATGTATATGTATATGTATATGTATATGTATATGTATATGTATATGTATATGTATATGTATATGTATATGTATATGTATATGTATATGTATATGTATATGTATATGTATATGTATATGTATATGTATATGTATATGTATATGTATATGTATATGTATATGTATATGTATATGTATATGTATATGTATATGTATATGTATATGTATATGTATATGTATATGTATATGTATATGTATATGTATATGTATATGTATATGTATATGTATATGTATATGTATATGTATATGTATATGTATATGTATATGTATATGTATATGTATATGTATATGTATATGTATATGTATATGTATATGTATATGTATATGTATATGTATATGTATATGTATATGTATATGTATATGTATATGTATATGTATATGTATATGTATATGTATATGTATATGTATATGTATATGTATATGTATATTGTGAGGGTGTCAGGAATCCCAAAGAAAGCACAACACGATACTATTATAAAATTCTTTATTTCACCATCTCCCGTCCTCCGGTCACAAAATACACCTCCTTGCTTTGACACTCAACCTTCAACTGTCTTCCGCATTCCTACACACCACCTTTCTCCCACTCACAACACAGCCACTGTCACCCGACCAGTCGCTTCCCTTGTACCCTCGTTCACTCCGTACAACAACAAACACATCAACACACCCGGCCTCGCATCTCACTACATGATACATACACACACGCAGTGATCCGTTCCACGTATTCACCTTTCATACACATCACATCACCACATACCCTCCATCTGTCCCTAGCTGATGCAATCAGCGGAATTATCAAAAAAAACAACAAACAAAAAAAAGAAAACCAATAACTCCACACATTATGTATATATACATAACTACGATGTTAACAGCCGCAATAGGACTGTTAAGTGATCTCTCCACTGACTTTCCGTAAGTCTGTAGTACACCGAGTGGACGCACCATATCAAACTTGTACTCTGTAAAATACACCTAGTACAAAAACATGGCATCATGTACATATTACATTCAAGGAAATAGCTACATAGTAACCCTATATAGAACATTTGAAATATGTTAAAACATCACACACAAACGACAACCGATCGTTGACTCGGCACCACCCGTAGCATACTTTTGTTGGGTACAATCCGCCTTCAGCCTCTGTAAGAATATCATCATTTACATTTCTCGTATATAACAATTAACAATAAACACAGCAAACATACATACGAAGGAAGCTTAACAAAAGGATACCGGCACTTGTTTTGACTTTGGATATGACGTCGATTTTTCTCTCCTTCGGTACAACTTGTGGAAAGACGCCATGCTACACAATGTAAATGGTAGAACGAATGTCTGACACGTGGGTTACTTACAGCTGCATTAGAAACATAGATTTGTTTCTCTCCCGATATCTGTCCATAGCTGATGTACTCAGCGGAATTAACATACAAAAAACACCAGACAACACAAAAAAAAAAAAAAAAAAAACAGATCATAGACTCGGTACAGCTAGTCACACCTTTAAGTCTCTTGAATTACATTCTCTTCGTGTTACAACACACTTGTGACTGGCGTCTAATCTGCTGGTTGAAGGGTATAGAGTTATAGTCTGCCACCCTAAGGTTTCAAGTACGTTTATACAGAACCAATGTGGTCTCTTAGTTGCGGGATAACAAATCAGCAATCCGATTTTGTGCGCCTGGAATCGGGACTATGTCGAAGTGGAAGTCTTGTAGCATCAATGACCAATCTAGCGTTCGCTAATTTCTTTGTTTTCAGTGCTTGTAAGGGTGCATGGTCCGTCTGTAACTTGAAATGGGTTCCTGCTAGGTATCTTTCCAGTTTCCTGATTGCCCAGACTATTGCTAGGCACTCTTTTTCTATGACCGCGTAATTCTTCTCAGATGGCGTCAGTTTTCTACTGATGTACTGCACCGGTAGAGTTTGGTCGCCACGTTGCTGCAGTAGGCATGCACCAATTCCAACCGAGGAGGCGTCTGTTGTTAAGATAAATGGTTTCTTGATGTCTGGTAGACTCAAGATTGGCTCTGACATAAAAGCTTGTTTTATCCAGTTAAGTGCTTGGTCACAACGTGCATTCCAGTTTATTTTACCCTTGTTGGGTCCCTTTGTAGGTTTTGTCAAATTAGTTAATGGTTCCATGATGGTGGCAAAGTCAGGTATAAATTTTCGGTAGTAGTTGCATAGCCCGATAAGGCTACGAACTTCTTTCATCGATTCAGGAATTTTTATTTCCAGTATCCTGTTTACAGTGTCTGGGATTGGTTTTTGCTGACCATGTGCGATTTTATAACCAAGGAATTCTATTTCCTCCATTCCTATTTCCACTTTGCTAGGTCTTGCTGTCAGTCCGTGTTGCTTCAGACGTTCTAGCAACGTTCCAAGTCCCTTTACATGATCCTGCCACGTCTCATGGAACAGACAAATATCGTCTATGTAGGCGATAGTGTCGTCCCTTCCTTCTAAAACCCTTCTCATCAGTCTATTGAATGTAGCGGGTGCATTTATCAGTCCAAAACTCATATATTTCCACTGGAATAGACCAAACGGCGTTATGAATGCCGTAAGATGCCTTACGTCTTTCTTTATGGGGATCTGCCAGTATCCACGCGTCAGATCTAGTTTCGTAAAATATCTCGCATTCGCGAGCTTGGCGAATAGTTCCTCTGGGTTTGGCATCGGCTCGGCATCTGCAACGGTGATGCTATTTAGTTGCCGATAGTCTACACATATTCTGATTTCATTTGACTTCTTTTTAACTAGTACAATAGGTGCCGCATACGGGGAGTCCGAGTGTTCTATAATTCCTGCTTCCAACAGTTCATTGATTTGTCTCTGTACCTCCTCTCTATAATGGAGGGGGACGTTATACGGTCCAACTTTGGTGGGTTTTGTTGATGTCAGTTTAATGTCGTGAACAATAGTGTTTGTTTTGCCTGGTTCCGCGGATAACGTTTCACCTAATTCTTCAATCAGCAGTTTGATTTCTTGTTTTACCTCAGGGGGTGCCTCTCCGATCTTAATATCTCGCCAGGATTCCAACTTATCGGGGAATGTCTGAATTGTGTCATTCAGTTGTGTCCCATCTTCTTCATGTATGATAGCACAGTTTATTATTTCCGGTGTTTGTAGTATCTCAGGTCTCAGTGTAAACGGGCTCAATATGTTCACATGCAGGACTTTTTTTCTACCGTTTATCTCGACCTCATAGTCCACATTTGTCACTTTCTTAGTGATATTAAATGGCCCGCGCCATGCCAATTGTAGCTTATTTTGTTTGGAGGGTAGCAATACCCTGACCTGTTCCCCTACCGCGAATTCTCGTAATTTTCTCTTTCTGTTCCATCGACATCTCGCCATTTCGCCACTTTCTTGTAAGGCAGATTTCGCCTCTTGGCATGCTTTTATGATATTTTCTCTGACGTCAATAATTTTTTCATATGTTGTTCTAGTTTCATGGTCAATATCTTGTTTGTACAGTAGAGACTTCATTATATCCATAGGCCCTCGGGGTTTGGTGCCGTAAACTAGTTCGAACGGTGAAAACCCCGTGGACGATTGAGGTATCTCTCTGTATGCGAATAGAATGCATGGTAGCATAGTATCCCAGTTTTCTGGATTCTTGGTACTTACTTTGGCAAGTAGAGCCTTGATGGTACCGTTTAAACGCTCACATACCCCATTGCTTTGAGGATGATATGGTGTCGTAAATGTTTGTTTTATGCCGAGTATACTTGTAAATTGTCTGGTCAAATCCGAAGTGAACTGTGGCCCTCGATCCGACAAGATTTTGTCCGGGAACCCTGTCCGTGCGAATAAACTGAGTAGCGCACTGGCGATGTCTTCTGATGTGGTAGTTTTTAGTGGGAACGCCTCCGGCCATCGTGTTGCTATGTCCACCACAGTTAGGATATACCGATGTCCCCGTTTCGATGGGGTGTGCATAGGTCCTATCAAGTCAATCGCTATCTTCTCAAATGGCTTGCTTGCCAAATCTGTTGGTTGGAGTGGCGCTGCAGGTGGTTTGCTAGTATCCTTGTTTCTACATATTTGGCAAGATTTCACATATTCTGTAATGTCCTTGTCCATGCCAGGCCAGTAAAAGGCTGTCTCAATTCTTTGTTTCGTTTTTTTTCTCCCCATGTGCCCTGCCAGGGCTAAATCGTGCGCCTGGTGTAAGATGTGTCTTCTGTATTTCAGGGGTGTCACCAGTTGTTTAACCTCATTGTTATGTTTCCTGAATCTTCTAATCAGGGTATTATCTTTAACGAGAAATGAGTGCTCACTGTTTTTTGCTATCGTTACTGACATCTTCCGTGCCAATTTGAACACTTTTTGTAGCGTTACATCCTGTTGCTGTTCTTCTTGGAACTTTTTTGGTACCCATATATTGGTCACTGCCGACTCATTGTCTTCAGGGTTTCCGACATCCACTTTACTCGTATCCAGTCCTGCTTGTTCAACCTTTTCCCTTTTCTTTGATTGTGCCCTTGTTTCTGCCACTTGTATTAGTTCTCTGTTGACCCAATGTTCTACCTCCTTTGGTGGCATGGTTTCTTCGCCGGCAACGTTACCGATAATCAGATCATATGTGCCCCTTTCGAACACTAAGGCCCTGACTTGCCCTGACAGATATGGTGATTTAATGTTTATCAGCGCTACTGGGTGACTGATGACCATGCCGCCAAATACTTCTACCAATCTGTTTTCACCGGTATATTGGTTCTGTTCTACGTAATCACTTCTTACCGCTATCGTCGAGCAGCCTGTGTCCCTAATC
>NW_026732962.1:5000-75000 GCF_028476545.2 Physella acuta | reverse complement strand
TCGTTTATTTTGGATAGAATTGTTTCAATACATGCCACTTGATAGTTACTAGTTTGCTTTTATATTTTGTTAGCTTATACAGTATGTAAGCGTTTGCCAACATATTCATACAATCTTTAATTTCATAAGCCAAGGCTATTTAGCAACATAAAATAAAAGACTCTCTTATATATTTGCAGATATTTGTAGCCTTTTTAAAGTATTCTGTAGGCATATTGATTAATATATTCAATACAGTGAGTAAGGAAAATGAACCTGAAATACATATTGTAAGTAAAATATATTTAATAGTTTAGTAAAATAATTTACTGCTAAATTTTTAAAAATTAAAGATGTTTATTGTTTGCTTTAATATTGTATTTTTTAATAAGTTTGGCTTCGTTTTCTATAACATATGTATAGGATCTCTCACAATACATGGAAACGTGTGACATTAAACTGCTTTTGGCTATTAAGCTATTAAACGTATGCGTAAAAGAAACATCGATGGAACTCTTTCCAAACAGAGGTATACTAAACAATAAAGTGTTGTGTATTCAAATATTTATAATTTATAATTTTCATATACGACAATTCGAAAGTTTGTAGCTATCGGGCAGATATCTATCTGTGCACTTTTAATAATCAAGTAAATAGCCTTAGTGTAAACACCTTTTGGGCAACGGTATTCCGTAAAAACTTCCAGCTTTCATTTACATTATGACTGTGTCTTAGTCTAAGGTTATATATCTGCCTACGCGTCTAAGTTCGTGTCTCTTTATACGTAAAACTATATATATATATATATATATATATATATATATATATATATATATATATATATATATATATATATATATATATATATATATATATATATATACAAGCTGCATCCCGTGCTCCGCCACGGTAAATCTTTTTTAAATGTACCAACTTGGGAACAGAACAAAACTAAACACAACACAAACGAACGCAAAAAAAAAACAAAAAAAAAAAAACGAAAAAACAAACACAACACTCATAACATAAACACAATTTAAATGCAATCATAAAGGCATATTGCTCACAGTCTAGCCCGTAGCGCCAAATCGCGCCCTTTCCGGTGATTTGCACCCCCCTCAAACTTTTGATTTGCACCCCTGTCCCCCCCCCCCGCTCTAAAACTTTCGATTTCCACCCCCCCCCCCTCGCAAATTTTTTCCAACCCAATTTGGCGCCCCCTAAGGTCGGCACCCGGGGACATATGCCCTCCCCTCGCTACGCCTCTCCTAAAAAACCCCTAGCTTGTCCTCAAACCGAAAGATAGAATAATAATTAGAAAACAGTATAAATAATAGGCAGTATTTAAAATATCCGTGTTTTACCTACAATATTTCACTTTATCCATTCACGCATTTTTTTTCCAGTACTTTAAATTTTAAAAATTTACAATAGAGTTTCATAACTAAAACCATTGCGCACCTAATGAACGTGATGACGCGTCTATAATAGTGCTGAATAGTTGATTAAAAATTATAAGTAATAAACAGAAGGGCCTACATTCAGTGAATAAAATAAATAAAAGATTGCCTTTTATCAATCCATGCTAATTATAATTTTCTAACAATAATTTCCTCTTACACATCCACATAATTTGCATTCACATTTTGCTAATTATATTATTGCAACACTATTTCCTTCTATGACGAACGTATATTTGCTTTCACATTTTTTATTAGCGTGAGTTTAATGTATTTTTAAATTACCTCCTTTGTCAAAATTAGAAAAGAGTTAAATTCATTTGATTTTTCTAACCTACAGTTATTATGTTATTAAAATGTATCCACTTTTTCTAGGAATATTAACGAAAACTATATTTGACATTGATCCTTTT
Organism: Physella acuta; assembly: GCF_028476545.2. Lineage (NCBI taxonomy): Eukaryota > Metazoa > Mollusca > Gastropoda > Physidae > Physella > Physella acuta. The sequence goes on along the minus strand of NW_026732962.1, from coordinate 73,148 downwards.
AATATGTTTTAGCAATTTGCGTGTATTTAATATTCTCTTTACGTTATGCAAAATTGTACAAACAGTGGAAATTATAAAATAGCTCTATGCCGCTATATAAACAAACCCTACTCTAATACTTATAATAAGACACTGCGGTGCACTGAAAAGCACAGCATGGTGCGTAGTTTACTTTTATAGTCCCAAAATCTATAGCGATGACGGACGGACGGACGGACGGACGGACGGAAGGAAGGAAGGAAGGACAGACACAGCCCGCTTATATTATAGATATATATAGTAATATATATATATATATATATATATATATATATATATATATATATATATATATATATTTATTTATTTATTTATTTATATATATTTTTTTATTTATAAATTTTTAAATGTATATATTTATATTTATATAATTCAATATAGGAGAGATACAGATTTTAGTAAACTGGATAAAAAGTGGAATGCAGTGTGTAAGCAGAGCTTTCAACGGCTTTAATATATCATCAATGATTCAGTGCCTAACAAAGATTTGTTTAAAATCAAAACTAATTTTTGAGGTAAGCAATTAAACGAAGTGTCATTTCCAGTGGCGTAGGCAGGGGGGGGGGGTTAGGGGGGGGTCATAACCCCCCCCCATAGACCCCTCGGTATATAGAAAAAGTATGAGGGGGGGGGTGCACATCGAAAGTTTGAGGAGTGGGGTGCAAATCGAAAGTTTGAGGGGGGGGGGGGTGCAAATCGAAAGTTTGAGGGGGGTGGGTGCAAATCGATAGTTTGTCCCCGGGTAAAAATTGGAACCCCCCCTTGAGACGATCCTTGCTACGCCACTGGTTATTTCTTTACTACAAAATAGGTATATACAGACGAATGTGTGTGATAATTGAAAAACATTTTTCACCATTTGTATTTATACATTACATTTCAAACAAAAGCTTTATAAGTGTTTGCTTTCTAATATTATATTTTATTTATTTTAATTTTATAATTGTGTCAAGATTCTAGACTCCGAACCGCTAGACTGTCTGTATAATGCTTTGTGCTCTGATGACAAGAGAGAGCAGAAAGCTGCTGGAAGCTGCCTTTTGGCTATTGCGCAGACAAGTCAGGGGAGATTCAAAATTAAAGAACACAGAGAAATTATAATTCAATTGGAATTTCTTCAGAACATAACAGAAAGAGAATTAGAGAAAATCATCACTTCAATCTTGTGGCTAACAAAAAGAGAAGCAATCACGTTCCGGCACAAACAAGGTGAAATGGATTGTGAAAGCCCAACTAATATATATTTGTCGAAATAATTGTAATGTAGCTATACAAAAAAAATACTGTTTGTAACATAGCACTCTTACACAGCTTATTTTTTCTATCCGAAAATAGTGTTATCTTTTTAAAATATTGTTACTCGGGTAAAAATGTTTGCAAATAAAGCCCAAAACGCTTTCTTTCAGGTTTAATTAGTTTTCTATAATTATTACGCAGATTTTTTTTTGTTTCATAGTATACGCGGATTTCGCCTAGCTTTTAATTAGTTTTGGGTAGCGATACTTAAGTCCCCTACTATTTTGATAAAAACTAAAAATTGGGATAGCATTTCAAAAGGTATATATTACTCTTATTTTTAGTTGATCAAAACATTAACCACACTAATACGCTAACAATTTAAACAAAACTGTGATCATTGTTCTCTTATACATTGATGTCTAAACCGAACTATCAGAAATAGAGTGAAATTTTTGTGTTTGAGGTTTTCGTGCTGCTCTTAATGCATTTCGGATAATTGACATATTTAAAAAAATATAATTGCTATTCTCGATTCGAAGATTAAACTACTTATGTTAAATATGTAATGTGCATATACTATAAGATCTCTTCCCCACATGTTATTATCTGAAATAGCAATATTTTCAATATGTTTATCTTCAATTTTCAGAAGTTTTAGCTCCTGGATTCCCAGTAAAATGGCAAAAATCGTCGTTTTTAGGTCGAGGTCAATTCGGATGTGTTTATCTTTTAAAGGATAAGCAGTATTATAATAACGAAAAATATATTATTAAAGAAATTGAATTTGAGGAAGAATCGCATTCAAAGGTAACGGTAATTATAATATTCTTCCGGTTTTCAAATGAAATACAAACATGACCCGCTTTAATATTGGTTTAAAATCCAGCAACTTATATGCTAATTATTTTATTTCTGTGTAAATAATTACAACGATACTAAACTTCTGAAATCGAAAAGCAAAATTTTGAATCAAAATCAAAAATATAAAACTAAACCTGAACATGAACTTTTAACATAGGTTTCTACACAGGAAGAATAAAGAAAACAAAAACAACGAAACACAAATAAATAAATTTATAAAATTGCGTATCAGAAAAATTCTTTGAAGTTCGTGTAATAGTAAAGTGGAAAATCACATTAAATATTAAGGAATCCATTGGGCAGATGAAGTAGAGTTTAAATGTTTATCGAACTCGACACATGAAAGGAAGGTATTGTAAACACTGTGCCCGGCCGCCTTTACTTCCCCTAACATGAGTTAGTTACCCATCAAAGCTGGATGGATTCAGGGGCTTTCTATTAACTTGAACCATGATTTGAACTCGAGACTATCGGGTTAGCAGACCAGAGCTCTACCGGCTAGGCGACACCTAATAATGTCTAATTTTGAGTCTTTTTGTTTTTAAACATTTAGAAAACACCTTTAAAAATATTATGTTCTTGTTCGACAAAAATGGTAATCAAGCTTATTCAATACTTTTGATTTGTATAAAATGACACATTAGCTTGCTTTGAACAGAATGGTTATTTTTATATTTATTTTACTTACTAAATCATTATAAATATCAAAATATTGTTTGTTTAGAATTAGCAATGTCAGTGAAAAAAATATACTTTTATATTGAAAATGTATTTAATTAAATTAGTAATGGTGTTAAGGTTTGTACAATGGTTACATAACGGTTAGATGTTTAGCACCTTAATTTTGGAAGCCTATGCAAATGTAGGCGAAATGTTTAGTATATATTATATACTTGTTATATATGTTTAAATTTAGTACAATAGTACTGATATTTTGAAGTATTGTTTTGATTCTATTGTGTTTACATCTATAAGTGTATGTTATAATTTTTTTTTATTAGGAAGAAACAGAGTGGTCAATTCTACTTAAAACTGAACATTACAGACTTGTTAAATTCTACGGTTTTATAAAAAATAATAAAACGACGCTTCTATTTTTTGAATATATGTGCCAGGTAAGCAATCTTATATATATATATATATATATATATATATATATATATATATATATATATATATATATATATATATATATATCATGATCTTTCTGTAGAAAAATTCAACCATAATATATGAACTCTATTTTCTCTGATTGATTTTCAAGGGTTCATTAAGAAAATACACAAAAGAAAATGGCGGAATTTTGGAAACAGAAGTTAAAATATTCACAAGACAAATTCTGGAAGGACTTAACTATCTACATACACATTCGCCACCTATAATACACAGAGATATAAAAGGCAAGTTTACTTATGGATATTTTATACTAAAACAGTATTTTTTCAACAAGTTAACATAGTGAGATGACTAAAATCAATTAAAAGGGATACGGTCAATTCATTCTCGATTTTTTTTCTTTCTAAAATCAAAACTATTGAAAAGGAATTATGTTATAATTATTTGAAAATAGAACAACAAAGAATAAACATATTAAAATTATTAAGACAATTTAGAAAAAAAAATAATGATACAGGTTAGCTTGCTTAAGTCACATTTAGTCTTCATTGAGTATTTCATTATTGTACAGCATTTTGTTTTATTAGTCTACCTATTTTTAAGATATTCTTTTGTTGAATTAATTATTTTTAAGTATGATTTTTATCTATTGCTGTTTATTATTAATATATTATTTTACATGCATCATCGTTTAACATTTTATTTTAGTGAGATAAATATATTTTCATTATGATTTTTTTCATGATTTTGTTTGAATAAATGTTGCAAATAAAATGTTTTTTATTAAAGCAAACTCTGTTTTTTATCATAAAGGCGACAATGTCTTACTTGATAAAGATCACCAAGTGAAAATAGCAGATTTTGGTCTTGCTCGAATTATAACTGAGTCAAGTAAGCCGAAAACAGGATTAGGTACGGCAAAATGGATGGCACCTGAAATATTGAAAGGAAATAAGAAAACACCTTATGACTGTAAAGCTGATATTTGGTAAATCTAGCTTGTATTTAAAATTTAAAAAAAAACATGATATTTAAGCATCTAATTAAGTTTAATTATAAGTCCAGTTGCATTGCCAAGGGATCTTGACCCACGCGTCTAGTCTCAGAGATAATTATCTGTTGGAAGTTGCCGCAATTTCGCTCGGCAATTTTTATCAATGACGACGAAGGAAACACTGTAAATAAAAGCGTGTAATTATGGGTTAGTTGCACAAATGGGAAGTAAATCTTTTTGATTGCATTGTAAAATGGGAGGGATACTCATCAAATGTTTATTTTTTAATGAAATCTCAATCTATATATGTAGCATTGTATACAAAGGCATTATAGAAAAAAATAATAGCTCTGAAAAAAATAGATAATTCAAATTATTGAATTTATGGACTGAAATTAAATACCATCTTCTTCTAATGAAATACTTTTTATTGAATAAAAACAGCTTCTGAACAAGGATTTTGGTTGCTAACTGTATTAGCGTTTTTAATATCACCTTAGTTATCAAGAACTTTTAGCAATGATCTTGTTATATTGCAGGAAAATGTTATACAGCGAGTGAAAAAGAATATGATACAATAAAATATATTAAATAAACTGCCATTAATAAATAAGCCAAGGTGTGTTTATGTTAGAGATGGTCTCTACATTTGATTTGAAGTTGCATATTACAATATATATACATATATATATATACATATATATATATATATATATATATATATATATATATATATATATATATATATATATATATATATATATAGCTTTAACATAGTTATCAAGTATGTGATGCACCAAAAAGAACGGGTAACTACAAGTATTTATTTATTTTAAACTATGAATTGTGTCTTAAAGTTAATTGTAATTGTTGTTCTGTAATACCGATGAATGCCATTTTATTTCCAGGAGTCTTGGCTGCACAGTTGTAGAAATGGCCACAACTAGCCCCCCATTTCCAGATCACAATAAAGAGCAGCACATGTACCAGCTGGCATTAGGCAAAAAACCTGAGTACATTCTCCCTGAGGCATCAACGCAGGAGATGCAGACTTTCCTGGACAGAATATTTATATACGATCCACTCTTGCGTCCATCAGCTTTAGAACTGCTCAGCGACCCTTTTGTTGCCTTCAGATTTGATGAACAGTAAAATAGAATATATAAAATAAGGCCACACGAAATGGCACGAAAATGTACAATGCGTCTGAAACTATGTTTTGTAGAGTGATTCGTCAAGCATATAGCTTTATAACTTGATTCTTAATATCTGTATAATTCTAAAATGTACACACATGTCCAATGTATATTCAACTGTCCATTTATTTCTTTAACCTGCACACCTAAGTAAATGTATGCTTCATTTATTTTCAAAAATCTATTGCGCACTAAACAAGTGTATTTAAAAATTATAATTATGTTTCTATTTTGTTCATAAAATGAAGTGCTGTAATTTTAAAACAACTGATTTTAAATTGATAGCTAAATGAATGTCACTATAATATAGGCTATCCATCTGTATATACATTTGAAATGATTTGTGTTTGTTCGTCTGTCTTTTTGCCATGTCAGTACTATGGCTATCATTCCATTTAAAGAGCACCCTTTACTAGGAACATGGTAAGCCACTATATTCGACTATTAAATTTAAACAAGGTTCACACCTGGCACCCCTAAATACAGGCTGAATAACGCACACTTAAGGCTTTTATACTGCGTATAATATACACCAGCAAGCACACATATTGTTGCAGTCTCTTAAAGCACTCTCATGGTATCACATATGTTTGGAGAGAATAACATTTTAGGTGTCCCAATTCCGACTTATTGTTTGCGAAGTAACAACTCTTATACTGTTTCTTAATGATGTGATTAACAGAACTGACAAAATTTTGATTCAGTTTGATTCTGTCAATTTCGTAATGTTTTTTGTGTTGTGTTCATCATAATTTTATTGCATTAGGAATATAAATGATTAAACATAAAATAATGATATTGTAATAAATTGTTAGTTTAGAAAGTATCTATAAATTACAACCTAAGTAAAAAAAGTAAAGATCCTTTTTCAAACCTGACGGTCTAGAGGGCAAGTGAAGAAGAGTTCACTTGACCACTCCGCCCCCTACAACCTAAGTACAAAATTCATAATTTAAGTACAGCATTTCCCAACTTGATTTTAATTCTTTGTCCGTGACATTTCTTAAGATAACGGCATAACAAATTATATGAGCAGTGATAATATTTAATGTAACACGTTTTATCATTTAATTATCATCCAGAAGTGACTTTTGTATAGCATTTTTTACAAAAAAACAACAACAAAATACATGCTAATTTTTTTAAATACATAAACTAAAAGAAGTAGTTAGTAATAATCTATAACAATGATGCTTTGTTCCCATAATAGATTTTTAAAAGCTGATAAGAGATGTAGATTTCTCAAACCAAATTATACATATTTACATGTTTTCATTGCGATTGCTCGTACTCAATTTTTAATACAATTTATTACACACATTTATTTGCAAAAATTAGGGGCTGTTGCTACATAAATATCAACATTTCCTTTTGAATTGTAGTAAACTTAATGTACAAAAGTAGTTTTGTTGATGATGTAATGCTGAATGTACCTGGAATGTTTCAGTCTTTTATTACAAAAGTTTCCAAAGCCTTAGCGATTTGAACGTTGAATTTTGAGTAAAAATGCAAAGTTGTGAAAATGTTAAAAGAGTGGCCGGAAAGGGCACTGTGCGTTTCCTCTTATAGAAAACAGAAAAAGATGTCTTGTAATGTGTGGAAGAACGAGAACAAGTAGTAAAAGTAATACTGGTGAAGCACACAAATTCTAAAGGGTGTAAATGTATTTTTGGCTTAAGTGCTTTACCTTGGTTGTCGCAAAACATTTAGTTCTACAGACATGGCTGTCGATTTAAATATTTGTGCGGAACTAAATTTAATAAAATTCATTTTACAAGCATCAGAAAATATGTTGTATTTTTTGTGATTAATGTTTTTGTTCCGTGCTATTGTGTTTTTAGTAGTGTAGTAGATTTCTTTGTCTTTCATATGTATTGTTAATTAATTAACATGGTTGCCTCCACTCCCATATTTTTTTTCATTTACAACTAAAAAACTTATAATGTTTTTTGTCAAAATACTTATGGGAGTCTGTTAATTTACTCCGCCCAGAGCCAAAATTATATAATATTTTTATAATATTTTTATATACATTTTGGCCTCCTTACTACTTGATATGACGGACCATTGAATGCAGATAAACTTGCTTGTCTTTATTCTTAGCAGGAGAAAATTTAAATGTATTTCTTAGAAAATGGATGCTGTTTTAATTGTAGTAATCTGAACCTGAGATGGTGGGGCGAGCGATTTTGCAATATACTATTTTTGAAAAATTGAATTGGTATAAGTTTTTTAACTGAATTTTTGAATAAAAAAATATCACAGAATATATTTTACTTGTTTATGGGACGACGTGTTCTAGCGATAAGCCGCTAGACTGCTAGCACAAAAGTCTCCCATGTCAGTAGAACGTCCCTGAGTTATCCCAACTCTGATGGGTAACTAACTAACGTCTGGGAAAATTAAGACGGCTGAGCATACTGTTAACCCAGTGGCGTAGCGAGGGCGTGCAAATCGAAAGTTTGAGGGAGGGGGGATGCAAAGCGAAAATTGAAATTTGTCCCCGAGCGCCGGGAAGGGTTGCTACGCCTCTGGGGGGGTGACACCATTAAGTGCCTCACCGGGTGAAACCCGACCCCGCTACGCCACTGTGTTAACCACACTATCATTACATACGCCGAGGTCACTGAAACTGATGAAATCTATTTCAAATGCCCCATGTGGTTAGGGCACGACCTGGAAATGATAATGTTGACTTCATACGTTTATATGGAAAAAACGAAAGAAGTAAGCGAAAGCTACAATTTAAATGGATTAGCAAAAACGTGTGTACACATGTTTTGCTATGCACGAAAAAAAATCATTAACGGATGATCGTCATTCACACATTGTCGATATTAAAAACTAGATTGTTTAGTTGTGTCCGAGTTGTTACATTATCCATGTACTAATATATAAAGCCCATGTGTGTACTTCTCTTTCTTTCTCTCCCTCTCTCTCCCTCTCTCTCTCTGTCTGTGTCTCTCTCTATCTCTGTCTGTGTCTCTCTCTATCTATGTCTCTCTCTCTCTGTCCGCAACATTTTGAGGCTGTGAGATCAGTATGTTTATGTTCAGCGATATTTGGAGATTTTAAAGATAACAACTTTGGTTGAAAATAATATGTTGGATGTTTTAAATGTGTACACTAAATTTTATTTGAAGACGTAAAATAAAAATAAAGCATTATTCGAATATACAAATACATTTTTAATTATGCAACCGGAAAAGTGTTTAATGCGGTGACAAAAGACGCTATAAAACTGACAATCACATACCAAATATTTAAACTACGGGAAGAACATAAAACTAATTTCGTCATCTTAGAATATAAAGAAATGAACTATGCATTCAAATTTGGTTTAGATCTAAAGATCTACTTATTAAGACTTACGCTATGAAAAGTATACAACTGTCCAAAAGTAATATAAATGTCCAGAACCATTGAACACCCGGGTTTTTAAAGAAAACATTTAATTCTCTTAATCCGATTGTTCATATAATATGGTGTTGTGTTGACTAAAATGTATATAATTTGGTTATTTCATGTTATTTCAAATGTGTCGGATTTTTAGCTATTTAATTAATTTATTTGCTGTGTCACTAATATCTTTCAACATGTAATAAAGCATATGTAATAAAGCATATTACGTTTCGTAAAATATTTTTCACAAACATCTATAACGGGAACCGACGTCTAGTATACCATTTCAGCTTACAGCATGCAACATACTAGTATCGTATCTAGTACATTGAAAAACATATCTATGCAACTAAATTTATATGTCAAGATTCTTAGACTATTACAGTGACAAAATAAATAAAATAATAAATAAGATTAAAAAACAATAAAAACGTGTATTTTGTACTTGTACTTGTATTTTAATGCTAATACGTCATTGTATATAAAATTATATAATATATAATATACTATATATATATATATATATATATATATATATATATATATATATATATATATATATATATATATATATATGCATATATATATATATATATATATATATATATATATATATATATATATATTGAGTTACTAAACAAGTTTGTGCAATGGTAAATATTGTGTCCTTGTATCAATCGATTATTGAACAGATTTTTTAGAGAGGGAGACGGATATACACCTGAAATTGAAACTGAAAGTGAAAGAAGCGTCAAAGCATGGGGAAATATTGATTACTAATCTAGTACTAGTAACGTGTGGAAAACATCCACGTAGCATTCGTCAACTAGCCATGTCATATCACTAGAATATCGCAAGCCAGCACAGGTAGGTGTTTTAAATTTCTGTGTACTTTTTTTAAATTTATAATTTTTCCGTTTAATGTATGCAACATGATTATTTTAAAATTAAGAATAGATTTTTAAAACAAATGACCAGCTCATCCAAATCGCGATCGCAATGCAGAGAACGCACAAGTAGATATACCGGGTATATGGGGAAAATTGCAGAAAATGTCTGTCTGTCTGTCTGTCTGTCTGTCTGTCTGTCTGTCTGTCTGTCTGTCTGTCTGTCTGTCTGTCTGTCTGTCTGTCTGTCTGTCTGTCTGTCTGTCTGTCTGTCTGTCTGTCTGTCTGTCTGTCTGTCTGTCTGTCTGTCTGTCTGTCTGTCTGTCTGTCTGTCTGTCTGTCTGTCTGTCTGTCTGTCTGTCTGTCTGTCTGTCTGTCTGTCTGTCTGTCTGTCTGTCTGTCTGTCTGTCTGTCTGTCTGTCTGTCTGTCTGTCTGTCTGTCTGTCTGTCTGTCTGTCTGTCTGTCTGTCTGTCTGTCTGTCTGTCTGTCTGTCTGTCTGTCTGTCTGTCTGTCTGTCTGTCTGTCTGTCTGTCTGTCTGTCTGTCTGTCTGTCTGTCTGTCTGTCTGTCTGTCTGTCTGTCTGTCTGTCTGTCTGTCTGTCTGTCTGTCTGTCTGTCTGTCTGTCTGTCTGTCTGTCTGTCTGTCTGTCTGTCTGTCTGTCTGTCTGTCTGTCTGTCTGTCTGTCTGTCTGTCTGTCTGTCTGTCTGTCTGTCTGTCTGTCTGTCTGTCTGTCTGTCTGTCTGTCTGTCTGTCTGTCTGTCTGTCTGTCTGTCTGTCTGTCTGTCTGTCTGTCTGTCTGTCTGTCTGTCTGTCTGTCTGTCTGTCTGTCTGTCTGTCTGTCTGTCTGTCTGTCTGTCTGTCTGTCTGTCTGTCTGTCTGTCTGTCTGTCTGTCTGTCTGTCTGTCTGTCTGTCTGTCTGTCTGTCTGTCTGTCTGTCTGTCTGTCTGTCTGTCTGTCTGTCTGTCTGTCTGTCTGTCTGTCTGTCTGTCTGTCTGTCTGTCTGTCTGTCTGTCTGTCTGTCTGTCTGTCTGTCTGTCTGTCTGTCTGTCTGTCTGTCTGTCTGTCTGTCTGTCTGTCTGTCTGTCTGTCTGTCTGTCTGTCTGTCTGTCTGTCTGTCTGTCTGTCTGTCTGTCTGTCTGTCTGTCTGTCTGTCTGTCTGTCTGTCTGTCTGTCTGTCTGTCTGTCTGTCTGTCTGTCTGTCTGTCTGTCTGTCTGTCTGTCTGTCTGTCTGTCTGTCTGTCTGTCTGTCTGTCTGTCTGTCTGTCTGTCTGTCTGTCTGTCTGTCTGTCTGTCTGTCTGTCTGTCTGTCTGTCTGTCTGTCTGTCTGTCTGTCTGTCTGTCTGTCTGTCTGTCTGTCTGTCTGTCTGTCTGTCTGTCTGTCTGTCTGTCTGTCTGTCTGTCTGTCTGTCTGTCTGTCTGTCTGTCTGTCTGTCTGTCTGTCTGTCTGTCTGTCTGTCTGTCTGTCTGTCTGTCTGTCTGTCTGTCTGTCTGTCTGTCTGTCTGTCTGTCTGTCTGTCTGTCTGTCTGTCTGTCTGTCTGTCTGTCTGTCTGTCTGTCTGTCTGTCTGTCTGTCTGTCTGTCTGTCTGTCTGTCAAAATACATTCCTTTAATAAGTATTTATATATATATATATATATATATATATATATATATATATATATATATATATATATATATATATATATATATATATATATATACATATACATATATACTGAATATAAATACTTATTAAAAAGTGTATTTTTAAATTAATAAACATTTAATTTAAAAAAATATATTAGTTTGACAAATGTATTACACACTGTAGGGAATACGTTATTGATGTCTGTTCAATTTATACAAGAGAATAATGGAATACGTGCAATTATTAGTAAAGGCTAATTTTGTATGAATTAGTAAACATGCGTATAACATAGATGACGATGAATCTACTTACAACGTACACAAATCTACTTACAACGAGTATCGATTTAGTCATAATGACCATTGCTTTAATTAAACAAAGCTTAATTTACAAGGGGACGTTGTTATCAGTTGACACTGTGACAGGGTAGATAACAACCGCGCAGTTATTTGACAGGTGTGACATTTATAACTTTTCTTTAATGGTATGTTAAAGATATAAGTGTGAGGTGGACTAAAGTTCTCCTTTCTATACATTTTGTTTTCAAAAGAATACAAACAGCGTTGTTTGTGTTTGAATTAAAACGGCAAGTATTATGTTAGTGATTTTATTTCAAGGTTATGCCAGCTATTAATAAATAATAAAAGAGATAAAGAAAATAATATCATTATAATATATTATTTTATCTAAACATTTGTTGTGCATTTTCCTTATCTTCCGTAACAAATGTTAGACGGATTTTACTTCAAAACTTAAGTTTGAAACTTAAAAAATAAGTCAAATGAGCGATGATTTTGATTAAACGCTGTTGCCATTAAACGAAGCGAACGGTATTCGTTTAACTGAGTATTTATTAATTAAAACTTTACTTTATTTGATTGTAAAAGTATAAGCTGAATATATAATGAGATTTTATCTTAAACTGCGTTACTTCTTACCTTTAAGCTAGAAAAAATCGATAAGGAATAAGTTCGCTTTTTTTCTCCTCACGTAAGAAGAGTTTCATTGACATATTTTAAAATGTGTTTTTCATATAACACTCGAGTGCAGTGGCGTAGCGAGGTCGGGTGTCACCCGGTGCGGCACTTAATGGTGTCACCCCCCCCCCCCCCCCCATGCGTAGCAATCCTTCCCGGGGACAAACTTTCAAGTTTTCGATTTGCACCGACAAATTGACTCTCAACATATTGGCTCCCGACAAATAGGCTCAGGACATACTGGCTCTCGACAAAGTGGCTCCCGACTTATTGGCTCCCGACATAAGGGCCCGAAACAAATGGGCTCCCGACAAAGGGGCTCATGACATATTGGCTACCGACAAATGGGCTCCCGACACATTGGCTTCCGACAAATGTGCTCCCGACATATTGGCTACCGACAAAATGACTACCGACATATTGGCTTTAGACAAATGAATAGCATTACCACTAATGGCATAAAAGTAACCATTTTGTCCTACCTCCACTACTACTATAACCTCTTTTTAATGCCTGAATGAAATTGTTTTTCATGAACTTACATCAATTCACAAACAAATCAAGCCATTAACAGCAAAAATCTAAGAATTCTAAAATGTTGATAATGTTTAATTTACAACAGTAAAGATCTGTTGCATAAAAGCGAGCACAGAAGTGAAAATGTACGATATACATGATGGTTACAGGATAACTACATTTTGTTTTGATAACCTACAAGCATACTGCTGGTAGGAAGGTACAGCGTTGACCCTTCTCCCCACACACTTTGTTGGAACAGCCTATAACTGACTCAATTATGGAAGTCATAGATAGAGGACCCTTGAAATAAAACATACTATATTTTATAATAGATAAACTAATATAAAAATAAGGCCTGCCGAACAAGAGATCCATACGTTGTATTACTTAAGAGTGTTGGATAAGCTAACTCTAAAGAATATTGATAAAGGGGTCCCACTGGCAGGTGTCATATTCAATGTGACCGCTTTGCCGGGAGATTTAATCTCTATAGAAACGGTGTTGTCAGTGGTCATTTTGTCTGGAGCCAAATTGACAGGAGCCTTTTTGCCGTGAGCCAAAATGACGCTAGCCTGTTTGTCGGGAGTCGTAATGACGGGGGCCGTTTTGTGGAGAAACTAAATGGCGGGAGCCTATTTGTCGGGAGTCGTAAGGACGGGGCGCCGTTTTGTGGAAAAAACTAAATGACGGGAGCCCATATGTCGGGAGACAAAATGATATGAGCCTATTTATCAGGAGCCTTATTGAACGGAGCCCTTTTGTCGGGAGCCTATATAACAGGAGCTTATTGGTCGGGAGCCTAAATGACGGGAGCCAATAATCGGTAGCCTTTATGAAGGGGCCATATGTCGCTAGCCATTTTGACGGGGTCAATTTGACGGGGCTCTTATGTCGGGGCCGATTTGTCGGGGTCGTATTGACGGGGCCGTTTTGTCATTGGCCGTTTTGATGCCGCACGCTTGAAAACAATATGTGTTTACACACTCATATATATATATATATATATATATATATATATATATATATATATATATATATATATATATATATATATATATATATATATATATTATATATCTTGTGTCTTTCAAATCAGACTTTTATAACTCAATATTAAATATTTGTAAAATGTGTTAAAGCTTTGTTCTCCTTACAGTTTAAACATCGAGCTCTTTGTACTTAACTGTATACTAAAGGTAGTTGAAATGGCATTCAATATTTTTATAATGGTACTAACGAATATTATACAAATGTGTCTATAAATCTCTTCAAAAGCGAAAAACAGAGTCTATACATATATATATATATATATATATATATATATATATATATATATATATATATATATATATATATATATATATATATAAAGATATATAATCTTTTCTTTTAAAATCCTCACCATACGGACCATAAACCGGTTAATACAATTGCATCGTTTTACGTTATCCTATTGAATACATTATAACGACTGCATTTGATACAAAGCGTAATACACATATGTCACCACCGTGCGGTGAAAACTTTAACCCATTTACCTTCTTGCGATTGATTTACCGTCAGCCATATTGTCTGACTCAGCAACCAGGAAGGGCTTTAGTTTACTGGAAGCCATGTTTTGTTATCAATAATTTGGTTTTAAGGTAAGGGTTTTAATTATAAAATATAATTGATGATCATTAACTTTGAATTTTAATACAAAATTACTTCCATTTAAAATTCCAATTAGATGGATTTGATAAATTGTCAAGAAATGCACTGATAATTGTCATTGGAACAATATTAAATACTGTTAGGTACGTTTTATAAGCTTAAACAATGCGAAATGAACATATCTTTCACTTTGACGAATTTACCAATCCCAACACCCCTTTCATCGTCTGCTTGCTTGTCAATCAACGGCCGGTATTTTAGTCTTGTTACATCAGAGGCGTATTTTACCCGGGACAAACTTTCAATTTGGCGCCCTCTTATATATATATTTTTAAATTTTTGTAATGAAAAACTGCAGCTTTTATTTTTTTTTCAACCCATTTTGCGCCCCATAGGGTCGGCGCCCGGGATTATATGTACCCTCCGCCTCCCGCCCCTCTCGCTACGCCTCTGTGTTACTTCGTTTTGTTTAGTCTTGAACGGATACATCGGACTTTACATCGGAATTTAAACAACACATGTTTTAATGTGTAAGCCCTTTGCCCCGTATAGATTTTACTAGCACTTGACCCTAACTACACGGAAGCGCCATCGCTGTTGAATTAACATTTGCAACGGCGGAAAGGGTTGTAGGTTATGTTCATGAGGCTATAAACTTGTTTAAGGTACAATCTAAGTAGTCATAGACATTATATGTATGTGAGACGAGCGGCTAACAAACAGAACTGGTTTAATGATGGTTGTTCTGTGAAAAACGCTCGATTAATAACATATTTAATAATATGTAATAGTCATTAATTAATTATCTGTTATTATATGTTTTGCTTCTTTAGAAAAAAAAAACTATCTAAACATTTCAACAATAATCAGCACATATTTTATTTGTCAATTGGCTCTTCGACACAGAAAATGATGTGTTTTACTGTTAACATTCTTTTCTTTTTTTTTTCTCAAATTTGCATTTTTACTCAGAATTCAAAATTCAATATCCAAAGCTTAGAACCTTTGTCATTTATTAAACGTGCAACATTCCACATACATTAAGCATTATATTATAAGTACATATTTTTGTTTATGTTTATGTTATACATTTCATTAAAAAAACATTCTAGCTATCGTTTTGAATATGAAAAGGAAATAAATCTAAAATAAGATTTTATATATCTTTTATGACAGCAAAGCTACAAAGGTTTAAAAATGTGTACATTTTCAATTGTCGTGTATTGCCTTTAAATGGGCTTTAAAAATCAATCTAATTACAATACCATACGAATAGTATGTAAACAATCTGATTAGTCAACCTAAAGTTTAGTTAGTATGGCATTCTTTACAGCCGGTAACTTAATAAAGACTATAAAATGAGTGAGTGCATGAGTACTTTTTTGTATTTCCTTTCATTGGTTTTACATAATCTTTCCTTGTTTTTATTTTTCAGATACAACCAAGACAAAAAGCGTTCCTCATTAATAAAGATTTTTTTTTAACGTTAAGTGTAACATTTTGTTAAAAAAAAAATAGAATGTATCGAAACCCGCATCGCAATTTTCGCAGAGGAAATACTATACAAACTGTAGATTTAAATAAGTTTGACAAATTTGGCAGGACTGTGCTGATGACCGCTGTAGAATCCAATAACGCTGCGGCGGTACAAAGTTTAATTCAGCAAGGAGCTAATGTTCATGTGTCGGTCTTTTCGAGGGAACCCCCATGCACAGCCCTAACATTGGCAGTAAGGAAAGGTTTAAGTGACATTGTCAGAATCCTCATCCAATCAGGTGCTAGATTTTCTTGCGACGGCGGCTGGGACGCTGTCGTTATGGCCCATTCCCATGGGTTTCTTGACGTTGTTATTGAAGGTGACACAAAATCTAAAACTATCGCTTCGATATTTGATGTAGGTTTTGTTCGTTACGTTTCACCTCTCGTTTTGTCTCTGAGAAATTCAAATTTCGATGTCTTCAAAGATCTACTTGCAAGGGGTTTCCAGGTTTGTCTTCGTGATTTTAAGGATTCCGATTTTACAAATACTGATTTTATTGTGCATCTTATCCAATGTCTTCATGATAATATTAATATAACAAACGATTCAGAAGAGACGTTGTTGATAATAGCCGTAAGGTTAAAACACGATGACATCTTGAAATGTTTACTGGGCACAAAGATTGATATTAATGCCTCAGATAAAGAAAAAAACACGGCTTTACATATTGCTTCCAAAGACCAACCAGAAATTGCTAAACTGCTACTAAAATGTGGAGCGGACCCAAGGGCTTTGAACAAAAAGGAAAAATCGTGTTTCTCTATTGCACTGGATACAAACTTGGATGAAAAATACCTGCAAAACTTCATCAAGGCGGGAGCATTCGTCGATGAAGTGGACACGAACAGATGTTCAATACTTTCAAGACATGTTGAAGCTTGCAACGTTTCGATCGTTACATTCCTTTTGAAATCGAAAGCAAATGTCAACTGTATTGATAATAAAGGCGAGAGTCCTTTGATGAAGGCGATATTGTCAAATAATCCTTCAATAGCTAGTCTTTTAATCAGCAACGGCGCTGATGTTAATGCCTGTTGTGGGACAAGCAATAAAACTGTTTTAAGACTTGCTGTGGAGATGAATAGTGTTGAAATAGTAAACAATTTGTTGCGAAATGGTTGTAAAATGAAAACATGCGATAAACAAACATTGGAATCAGAACAGGATTATTATAATAGTTATTATGAAGATAATTTACCTCTTCTTATGATTGCAATCGATCATGGTAATGCGGCACTAATTAAGTTACTTCTAGAAGCGGGAGCCGATGTCAACTACAGTGACGACGGTTTAGCGCCAGCTTTGTTAAGAGCGGTATCTATCGAACATATTGAATCATTATGCAATGTGAAATACAAACCAGATAGAAAAAAACGAACACATGTATCCCCTATGTATGTACTCACCTATGTTGATGATGAAAAGTGTGAATGTAATAGTGAAAACACAAAGAAAATATTGGCGGAAATAATTGATGTATTGTTACTGAAAGGTGCTAACGTTGACTCAGTAGATTTCTATGAAAGCACAGCACTTCATATTGCTGTAGAAAAGGAAAACAAAGACGCAGTTTCTGTACTACTGCGCCATTCTGCCGGGGTTAACGTGAGAAACAGTCAAGGTAGAACAGCGTTAATGTTAGCTGCTGAGCTTAAATTAGAAATAATTGTATCGATGTTACTTGAGGCAAAGTCCTCTCTCACAGTCTCTGACATATGGGGAAACACAGCCTTGATGATTGCCGTGGAGTCTGGTGCAGAGAATATTGTTGAAATGTTATTGAATGCTGGGGCCGATGTTTGGGCACTAGATGAAGACGAAAACAACTTGTTGCATAAGGCAGCGAGGTATCCTAACACAACTATCTTCGAAATGATAATTAAATACAGTTTAGTATTTCAAAAGGAAAACGAAAATAAAAATGGTGCATGTTTTTGTAAAAAAATTCCGACTTTAAATCCTCAAAATCCTTTGAGTTCTGATAAAATCGACGCCGTATTGAAACCTAATCTTGTTCATATGAAAAATGGAATAGATGAAACTCCATTGATTATAGCTTCGAAATATAATCAAATCGCCAACATACAATCATTATTAAAACTGGGGTCAGATATAAATGAAACAGATTTTAATGGCGATACAGCTTTATTTATAGCATTACAATATGCTTCAGAAAATGCAGTTGAGGTTTTACTGCAACATAACGCGGATTTAACTAAAATAAATAACAAAGGAATGTCTGTTGTACACCTTGCAGCTGCACACAGCAGTGCATCGAACTTTGAGCGTATTCTTATGTCTGGTCTGGATATAAATATGCAATTAACATCCGGCGAGACGCCTTTATTTTATTGCAATAAGAAAGAAAATTCTAAATTACTCATTGATAAAGGTGCACATCTTAATCATATAAACTGTAACGGCATGACAGCTCTTCATTTTGCAGTCATAAATAACAATGAAGAAGTTGTTCAGATATTAATAGATCATGGGATTGATCTAGATGTAATTTCTCACAGCAGAGAAACAGCGTTATATATTGCTGTAACTAATCAAGATTTGGAAATTGCAAAACTTTTAGTAAATTCGGGTGCAAGCGTAAATATAAAATGTAAAGATGGAAATACTGCATTGTTGTATGCAGCTAAATTTCCGGTTTCAAGAAGAAATCCACCTAAATCAATGAGTTGCACACAATACAAGAAAGAATTATTTAATTTGCTCTTATCGAATGGGGCCAGTATAAACGCACAAAACGACGACGGAGAAACGGCACTAATGCTTTCATTGGAACCAAAATTAAAGATATTGTTTTACGAATTGATAAAACGCAGTCCAAATCTTGATTTAATGGACTGTAAAAGTCGATCTGTTTTGGTACGCGTGCTAGAGTTGAATAAAAATTATAAGAACGAATATATAAACATATTATTAAAAAAAGGGATCAACCCGATAATTGAAGAATCACACAGACAACTTGTATTGAACGCTTGCAACCCTTTGAAGAAATCAAAATCAAAATTGTATAGCATGAAAAGTTTAATACAAAATCTAAATAGTGAGTTAATAAGATTTTTTTTCTGCAATGGTGTTGTACCTGTATCATCATTGCAAAACCAAAATGATGTTTCTTTTATTAGTCTCGCAATCAACGTAAGAAACTACGATTGCATTAAATATTTCTTTGCTATTGGGTTTATAAATAATGCCGATCTTGTCTTTATCAACACCTTATACCCAAGACCAACATCAACTTGTAGTTCAATCCTTTACATTGACGACGAGATACATTCACTTTTAGAACTGGCATCCCAACAGCCGTGGCCGCTAGTTAAGCTAGCATTCATTGCCGTGTCTACGTTATTGGGGTATGGACGAGAGAGGGAAGTCAAACTACAGGAAACTAAACTTCCACCAGCATTAAAGCGGATGTTAATGTTCCAAGTAAAAGCATCAACATTACCGGTTGCCGAGTGGGGCAATATAGCTCTATGTTTTGATCCAGATCAGTATGAAAAACTACCTAATCCACGGCCTTTGATCTATTATTGGCCCATTGGTCAAAAACCTGGTTAATCATTTTATTTGCTTACATGACTTATTAATATACTGTAAAATCAGAATATTTCTTTCTGTAGACTTGAGCTGAGTACTTAATATGTTTTATTTTAGATTTAGCAGTTTTTTCTAAATTATTGTTTGCACTGAAATCAGGATATTACTTAATCGGTAGCTTTGAATTGAATACTTAATTATGTTTTATTTTATATGTATCTGGTTGTGATCAATTAAATTTTGAAATATTACCAGAATATTACTATTTATATATCATTGAATAGTATAACACATTTTTATTTGAGATTTAGAAGCCTTTGCTTAATTACTTTTTGAACTTTAATTTAATTTTTTTTTTTGCATCATTGAAGGATATTTTTGGATCAATATTTTTAAACGTATTTTGAAAAAAAACACAACATAATTAACATTCATTTACAATTTCTAATTTCTTGTACACGCTTCCTGAAAAAAAATGTGATTACTTTTACATTATTCTAAATCAACGAGAAAAATGGCCCGTTGAGGAAGGATACAACGGGCGCTAGGCTGATAGTGCTGTCTCTTTTCTCTAAACTAAAACCAACTCACCCCCCCCCCAACACCCCCACCCCCACCCCCCCACCCACCACCCACACACCACCCCCACCCCCCCACCCCCCCCCCACACACACACCGCCCCTCCACCCCCAACACACCTGATAGTGCTGTCTCTTTTCTCTAAACTAAAACCAACCCACCCCCCCCCCCCACACACACACCCCCGCCCCCGAAAATTTCAAGTACCCCACCCCTCTCCGTGGAGGAAAAAGTCTAAACTAAAACCACCCCACCCCACCCCACACACAAACCACCCCCCCCACCCCACACACACCCCACCCCCCACACACACACCACCCCCCCCCACACACACACCATACCCCTCCCCCCACCCCCCCTCCCCCAAAAAAATTTCTACCGTCCCATTCAACGAAATATAATTATATACTTTTTCCAGTGTCCGCTCCCCTCCCCGAAAATTCTACCCCCGCCACCGAAAATTTCAAGTACCCCCCACCCCTCTCCGGGGAGGAAAAAGTCTAAATTAAAACCATCCCATCCCCCAGCCCCCCCCCCCCCCACACACACCCCACCCCCCCCCCCACCCCCCCCTAAAAAAACATGTCTACCGTCCCATTCAACGAAATATAATTATATACTTTTTCCAGTGTCCGCCCCCTCCCCGAATATTCTACCCCCGCCCCCGAAAATTTCAAGTACCCCCCACCCCTCTCCGGGGAGGAAAAAGTCTGAAAGAAACACTGGTGTCGCGCTTAGCCACTACCCGAAGAATTGCATTAAAGAAATTGCAAGAAAACCACTTTTTAGATTAGACACATTAATTAGGCGGTAATTTTATTATAGAGTATCGATGAAGAAATTTCTTTTGAGTTGGGGAGGGGGGCTCAGACGTTCTTACGCGGAGAGGGGTGGGGCTTTGCCCCTACCCGAAGAATTGTATGCACGAAAATCTTCACGCAAACCATTTAGATTAGACAAAATTTCCTTTGTATTCAATGTTTACTCGATAATCAATGACGTCATATTACTGTGTGCACTCTCCGGCTTGAGATGCTAAATGTGGCGACGTCATACTTCGTTTTTCGAATTACTGTGCATGTTTTTATTTTGCTTGTGTTTTCTCTAGAGCGTTCTTGTCAGATAGATAGATACACAGACAGCGAAACTATTAGTATTAATAATTCCTTCATATACTTTGAGTTGAACTTTTATGAAATGTAAAATTATGTTGATATGTTTTAACTGTATGACAAATTAAAAGGACACGAAAAACAACTTAGAGTGATAAAGCTAAACGGGGTTTTCATTTAAGCAGATAGGATTAGTTGATATTGATTTGCGTTTGTTTCGATGTATACAAATTATAAATTAAATTTTATTTATCAGAATAACAATTAACATTTTAAAACACAGATATGGATATTTTAGAAAATTTTAAAGCGTATTAAATTTATACATCAACGAATTGTAAACAAAAAATGTATTGTGTCCATCTTTTATTAATGGAAGCCACATGTTTTTGTTTTCTACAGTATAATTGTCATTACATTTGTATTCTTATTATTGTTAAAAGTTATACTTTTAAAAATGACTTCATTTTTTTTAAAATCATCACACAACTTCTTATGCTTCGTTACCAAAAATAACATATATGCATTTTTACTTTCTCGTATATACGAAGTATAGAGAAAGTCTTGTAATCGTGCAAAAAAAAAGAGATTTTTACAAATCTCGACGTTTTACATCTCACTGATACGGAAAAAAATAATTTTGCAATCTTGTCCGTATGTCTGTGTGTCTGTCTGTGTGTCTGTGTGTGTGTTTGTAAACACGATAACTTGAGTACCGCTACAGCTAGGTTGATGAAATTTCATATATAAGTATTTTATCAAAATCGTAGATCCGTATCAACTTTTGAGTGATTTCTGATAACCGGAAATGGTACTTTTCCTACTTTGAAATTTTCAAAAGCCTATAACTTGAGTACTATTTCAGATAGATAAACGAAATTTCACATGTAAGTAAAAGATCTAATGCTCTACCTTCTGTTAGATTTTGAGTCATTTCCGTTGACCGGAAGTAGTAATTTACGCTACTTCCGATTTCTCAAAAAACTAAAGTAAATTTTAAAATACTAATAATATTGCGCACTATTATGCACTTTTGTATTTAGCGTTCACTTGGTGTGCAATTCTTTTGTCTACGAGATTTTATTCTATTTTTAAAACTTTAAGTATTTAAAATGGACCGAGTTCCCATCCCCTGTTATTTTATATAAAAATATTCGAGAAAATTTAGGGGAGATCACTACCGGTTTATTATATAAACATTCAATGTATTTCAATAGTGTGTATACGATCGCGTTATTAAATAAAGGTGCATTTTTTAAAATTCTAGTTGATTTTAAATAAAATATATACAACTAACAAGCCTTTCTGTTGAACAATGTATTATAATAACAAAAAATACATTTAAGGGGGCAGTATCACCCAGACATTTGAAAATTGACGAAAAAATTTGCCAAAAAAAAAAAACTAGTATACATACACACATACATTTTTTGCCATAATAGTAATTATCAAGGAGCTATAAAACAGCACATAAAAGAAAGTTAACGTATGATGCAAACATTTTTTATAAATAATTTAACAAAAAAAAAATTTACTAAGTAATTTTTAGCTGCGGTTTTCCAACATTTAGGCCCTTCCTGCTGAAAATATACTGAGAGTTGAATAACAGGACAACCTATCGCTTGAACTAGGAGATATCCATTGAGAAATTTTTAGAATTTTTCAGTCAGACCAAAAAAATTGATCTTAGAAATTTAATTTTTTTTTTGTTTTTTAAATCTGTGTTTTATTTATTTATTTACATACAAATAATTATTTTTTAAAACCATTTTACAATTTTGTTTTAAATAGGGCCAGGTTTATTATCTTTGTAGTGATTAAATTAAAACATGGTGATTTTTATATTAAAACAAATGTTCAAAACAAGTTGGTTGTGTTGTTTGAATTATGTTTGATTTAGCTTGTCCTGATTCAACCAATAACATTTAAATATAAAATGCATAAGATTATTGCAACTGATAATACATAATGTATAAACCAATACCTATTTTCATAAGAACTGAATGACCATTCAGCTGCTATAATGTAAGGCACTTTTTAGTAAAGAAAATCTCCCTTAAGAAACCAATTGAACATAATAAAGTGAAATCAATAAGGATGCACTCATTAAATAATACACAATGTCTTCAAATGAATTAACATTAGCATTTGTTAATGAAATCACATTCAGCAGTGTTTCCATTCTTACAGATTACAAATATCTTAGCTGCCATTTAATTTGTTGTATAAGTACCAAACATATTTTAATGCAACTTTGCAATATTCAAAGATTGATTGTATTCTGTTATTGCTTGCAATCAAAGTGACAGGAGTTTGCATGTGAACTTCAAGCAGGAAGGAAACAAAATTTAATGTCTGCTAGTTTGGAAAAAAACTAACCTTGAGTACAAATCTCATCAAACTTTCTCAAAACCTCAACACTTTTACAGCTGTAGTCTAAATGGTAATAATTCGATGCATATATGTAAATTATTACATTGAAAAAATTCAGCCATAAATGAAGCGCTACACACCGATCTAACACTACAACCTGTTGTAGAACTACAACCATGTGTACAACTATAACCCAGTGAAGAACTATAACCCTGCATAGAACTACAACTGATTTATCACTACAACCCAGTGTAGCACAACAACCCGGAGTAACATCAAAAACCAGGGTAAAACTATAACCCTGTGCAGCACGATCATACAAAGGTACATTTAATGTTTATAGTCACTATAAGTAATAGTAAATTTATATCAGTATCATAACCTGAAGTTTAGTTAATTTTTTTAAACATGTCATATCGTGAACACTTACAAAATGTGTCTATGTTATGTACAACGAATGGAGCTGTCATATCGAATTTTTAACATAAACTTAAATAAAATATTATAAAGACAGTCCAAATGATCCTTTTAGAATACGTGCTTTTAACCAACGACTGCAAATCTATGCTGGTATTCAGTGGAACATATCGATCATGCGTGTCTATTGCACACTGTTGAAACTTAAAAGCGTACCGTGGTTGCTATCTGGGAAGGTCGTGTTTCAAATTGCAGGTGTGCATAATTCACGGCTTTTATTATAGAAGGAAGTAGAAGCCAGGCTGGAAATTCCAAACATTTTTGCGCATGCATCAGATGTCGTATTCGGTTTTTAATTTAAGTTCAACCTGACTATATAGATGGTCACAGGCCAATGTCAGTATGTCAGCAATTGATTTTTTGAGTACAGAGATTATTTTTTTATACGCTCTACTGCACGACGTACATACCATTTATTATAAGTTAGAGTAACTGTCACTGTCAGCCTTCGCGCTCGTTGCTGAGCTCTCAGAAGGAAGGCTGAAGAGAGGCGGGGGCGTAGGGTGCAGACCGCAATGGTCGACACCATTTACAGGGGTTACACCAACACACACGAAAAAGTTAAAATATATTTGGAAAAAAATTCTTTTCTCTAGTTCAATTGAAAATTAATAGGAGCAACAAAAAATATTTTGAGTAGAAATTGATGATCCAGACAAGGTAGGGAAGGGGTAGGTATGACACCATGACGTATACATGCTAACTATATACTCACTATAGAGAAAACGCAGCTATATCAATAACCGACTCTGTATAAACATTATTTATATTATTTTTGCTCAATATTTTTTGCACATTTTTAAGCTATCACCCTAACAGCGGCGTGAGGGGGGTGGGAGTATACCAACTGCATCATTTGAGGAGGAAATAAAAATTAAGTTGAATATGGAATAAGTCAGTCACCTACCGTGGTGGGGTGACACCTGACCTAGCGACGCCACTGGACTGGCGCACTATGTTTAAAGAATGTCATCATTGCGTTACCAATGGCATATTTATTTTTTATGCATGACAAAGTTTTCTAAAACTATTTTTTTTTATTTTTATTTTTTTTACCCACACTACCTTCCAGACGCTCTTGGATGTGATGTATAAACGCATTGATTGTTCGTTATTCGACCTCCCTAATACCAATAAGCCTAACAATATCGCAATTTATCAAACCAATGAAAATTCTATAATTTTCTAAAACAAAATAAAATGAATGAATGTGTAGGCCTATATTTTATCTGTTGTAATTTTAATTGTTGTGAGTTATATATCATGATAAAAACCAATAAAAAATTACACCCTTTTAGTTAGTTTTTAATTTGGACAAATACGTTATAATTAGCATGCATTGATTATGTGCATTGATATAGGTAAACACACAGTTTTGTTTTAAAATAATAACTTTTATTTATTGTATACATTAGATGAACCGTTTACTAAATATTATCTTTAATCAATAACAGTTTAGAAGCCGTTACTAAATGCCCCATACGTTTACGTTGTGTTTTGTGATTATGTATGCATTAGCATTGTCTATGTTTACGTTTACGCTTTTGGTTTTGTTTTCGTTACTATTTTTTACTTTCTCGTATATACGAAGTATAGAGAAAGTATTGTAATCGTGCACAAAAATAACATCAAAGTTTTCGCCGTTTTACTCCTCAGTCCTTCATCACATCCGGAGTATAAAGGACTTATTTTAATCAGGCAAAAATTATAAATACAAATATATAAACATTATGGCATTTTATGAGTTATCGAGTCGTAAAAACTGGACTCTGCAATTCTGTCCGTATGTCTGTGTGTGTGTGAGTGTCTGTGAGTAAACACGATAACTTAAGTACCGTTACAGCTAGGTTGATGAAATTTCATATATAAGTATTTTATCATAATCATATCATAATCAACTTTTGAGCGATTTCCGATCACCGGAAGTGGTACTTTTTCTACTTTGAATTTTTAAAAAGCCTTTAACTTGAGTACTATTTCAGATAGATAAATGAAATTTTACATGTATGTAAAAGATCTAATTCTCTACCTTCTGTCAAATTTCTCAAAAAACGAATGTAAATTTATAAAGTACTAATAATATTCCGCACTATTATGCACGTTTTATTTGGCGTGCCCAGGTGCACAATTCTTTTTTCTACGACATTTTATTCTATTTTAAAAAGTTTAAGAATTTAAAATGGATTAAAATTCATGTCTATATCCCGAGTTCCCATCCCCTGTTTTTTTATAAAGAATATTCGAGAAAGTTTAGGGGAGATCGTTTATTTTGTTTATGTTTGATTTTATGTTTTTATCATTTGATTCTTTTTGTCGTTTGTGTTTCCTTTTTCATTATTGTTTGCGTTTATGTTTGCATTTAGCTTTATGTTTATGTTCGCGATTACATTTGCTTTTGTCAATTGTTTTGTTATTGTTTTCAATCGGGGTTGTGTTTACGTTTGTCCTTATGTATTTATATATATTCTATTATGTTGATATTTGAGCTGATGATTATGTTTGCCTTCGTGTGTGCGTTAACCCTTTATTTACGGAATTAAGTTCTGAATGAAGTTTTGTCTTTAACAATGTGTTATTATATTGCTTTCGGGATACTTAAAATGTACGTCGAAGAAAATATAATGTTTTGTTAATTTTTATTGTCTCAAATATGTATTGGTACTGATAAGAACCGTCAGGAATGTAAAACATTCTTTTCCAAAAAATAAAAAAAAATTACAAAACAGTAAGGAACTGTAACAGGTTTTAGCTAAGTCCATGGCAATCATTATAGTAATTATTTTTATAATTGTCATACAAAAACACACACAAAAGTATATTTTCTTTATGGTTTTCGACATGGTATTCAATGGGAACACGTCTTAGATCTTCATTTTACTGTACAGAACACAGAAAAAGGTCCCGACATGTTCTACTCCCTTATTCCTTAATGACACTCTTGTCTGTGGTCTTAATGGTGTGGTAAAGTCGTTGGACTGAACTGTCTTTTGCTGGAAGCTCCCAAAACAAAAATACAATGAGCCTCATGAAAATATTTTGAAAACAAAAGCCTAGCCATTCAGTACACTACTGCTAGTCATACTAGTATGATTGTAGCCTACTAGAATGTTATGACTGGCCTACACTGTAGTGTAAAATTCATAAATATAAATGAGCTCCATGTGCTTATAATAGGCTTAGTGGCTTACTGTTTTATATCTCCTGATTATAATTTACCATAAAGATCTATAATATATGTAGAAGTATGAAATATTACTAGTCTACATGTATACATTACGTACATACTAATCATTCCAACATACGAGGTATAAACATCGAAACTTAAAGAAACAGAAAGCCCCCTTTTCTTCTTTTAGATAAAGATTTTAAGTTTTAAATTTTCTTTGCGCTTTTCAAATATTGTCTTTATATTCTGTATACGAGATAGTAAAAATATAAATGAATAAAATTCACTCATGTAAGATAAACATATCAAATTCATATACCCCAACAATGTTATTACTTTTGGTTCAGCCTCAAAACTAATTTAAAATACAATGTGTTGCAAAACCTGAAATCACGTTCATATGTTTATTAACAGTTAAATGATTAATTTTAAAATATATCTTTTAAAACAACAAACTGGTAAGAGAATGCAGTTCACACTCAAACAACCAGCATATAATGATATAATGATAACCTTTTTTTAAAAGTTGAATTAGCAAGCATATTGCAAGTGGACTTCTCAAAAAATCTAATTGATATATTAAATCAATCATGGGGACACTATTTCTTTTCATCATCTTTAGGGCATGTTTCACCTTCTTTTTTCAATGAAATTGATTGCGCTTTGTCATTTGAAGATTCACACTTTTTGAAATCGGCAATCCCTTTATAAATACCGTGATTGATGTTTAGTAATATTAAGACATTGAATATGTTGCGATCTCCTTGATAGATGACAATGCAAATATTTTTTGCCGAATTACAGCTTTTTATTATTTTACCGCATTTCACGATAGATTCTAAAATTGGTTTTCCTTTGAGTGCTGTTAATGCGCGTGGTAATAAAAGCTCGGCTACTGTCTTGCTTATACTCAACATATCTTCACCCTTGTGGATTTTAAAAACTAATGAGCAGCTTCCTGTTGCTAGTTTTAACACACCAGCAACTGGTGCAGCAGGAGGGTAAAATATAGCAATTGTAGTAGCAACCGTAGAAGCTTTACCTAAGTAATCCACAGCTGTTTCTAAAACAAACCCTAATATTTCTAAATTTAGAAATGCCATTGATTTTTTCACGTATTTTAACAAGCAAGTAGACACTGATTTCTATTCAATTTTAAGCAAAACATAAAAAAAAATATAATATAATCCAAAAATGACAATCGCAGGAAATTAAATTATCAAAATGTGTGAATGTATACCGTATTCAAATTAAATTTTAAACTTTTCGCAGTTTAGATTTTCGTTTGTGTGGAGATAAAGCTGTTGTAGAATCTGAAATAATCGAAAGATAATCATTAGTCAAACTATTGGCGCAATTAACTTATATTCTTTAAGTCTTTTTTAAACAGTTGAGCAATCATAAAATTTAAATATAGTTCAGATAAAAATAAAGTTTTTAATGGAATTAGAAAAGTGATATTATTTTAATACAAAAACGCACAAACAAAAACATTAATATTAATTGTATAACATAAGTGTTCTGAGTATAGAGTAGTGTGAGTTAATATTTGTATCTCTCTTCTGATTTGCCGTTTTTTTTCTAAAGCTTGCTGCTTGCTGCTCAATGTACACATACTATTAAAAATAACACTTAATTGTTTTAAATTTACTGTTCTAGTTATAAACTGTTTTAATTATCGATATTTTTAACAAATAGGACACGGTAGAGCAATAACTATGTAATAAAAACAATGGTCGAAAATATACAAAGATTTATAAACCCTAATTTAGTAACATGAAGCTATAAAATAGAAATACCTGACATAAACTATAAAAGAAGAAAGTAGAAACAGTATTTATGACGGGATGAAGACTCGCTGAGAACAAAGATGTATGTAAACTCAAGGTCATCCGCTTAAGTTACTTTTTTACGAAGACTGATCTCATAAAGTTTAAGGTTAATCTACGTAGAAAATAAAAAAAAAAACTTTAAAGTAAATTAAATATATGTTAGTTATTATACCTGCGTATTAGTTATTTTTTAAAAATATATTATGTATAATGCAATATCCAAGTAGAAAGCATGTTTTACTTAGGGGTCATCCATTTATGACGTCTTCAATTTCAATGACCCTAATGGTAGTGTGCTAGACTGCTAACTCGAAAGTCAAGTGTTCGAATCCGGATTCAATACAGTGTAATATAAACGAATCTTTCCAGCTCTGATGGGTACCTAAATCACGTCAGAGATCGCTGGTCATCGTGCTTATCACCTTATCCCTTCATATGCCGAGGTCACAAAAACAGGTGAGCTCTAGCTCACTTGCCCCATAAACCGTCACGTTTTAAAGGGTAGTTTATTTACGTATTTCATGTAGTTCAATGCTCCCTGTAATATCAATATAAATATAAATAGAGATATATAGGCCACGTCGTTCCATATATATTTGAATAACCGTGATATAAAATAGGAATAATATATATATATATATATATATACATATATATATATATATATATATATATATATATATATATATATATATATATATATATATATACATATATATATGTATGTATGTATATATATATATGTATATATATATATATATATATATATATGTATATATATATATATATATATATATATATATATATATATATATATATATATATATATATATATATATATATATATATATATATATATATATATATATATATATATATATATATATATATATATATATACTAGCCGTCCCGGCCAGGCCCTACTCTGGATTCTGTGAAAAACCTTTCTATTAAAGACCATTACCTGTGTGTTTATTAATCATCATAAACCCGGCATTGCCCACCCAAACCACAACCAACCAAAACCTAAACAACAAAACGCAAACATAACGCTAACACAATTACAAATACAAACGAAAACAAAAACCTAACAACAAACCCAACCACAACCACAAACACCGATACGAACACAAAGAAAAAAAAACGAAAAAGCAAATGAAAACAAACCAAATCCAAACGCAAAACTAACCACAAACACAAACCCAAAGAAAAAAACAAATAAAAAAGCAAACGTAAACAAACCAAATCTAAACGCAAAACCAACCACAAACACAAATACAAACCCAAAGAAAAAAACACAAACGAAAACGAAAAAAAAGAACAAAAACGAACCAAATCAAAACGCAACCACTAACGCAAACCCAACCTAAACACAAAGAAAACACTAACGCGAACATAAACGCAAAGTGCTCACAGTCTAGCCCGGGGCTAGATAAACGACTTTAGTACCCCAACTTATTCATAGTCCTTTGCACTTACTTAAACGATCAGGCGCCAAACCGAACACGGGAGGCCCGGGGCCCCAAATAGCACCCTGTCTGGGCTCCAGAGGACGCCCGGATTCGATTCACTTAAAGACTATAGTAACCTTTCTTATCCATACTCTATTGCACTGTTTAAAGCGAAATTATGCACCATAGCGCTCACAGGATAGCCCAGAGCGCCAAATTGAACCCTGGTGGGGCGCCGGCGGACGCGCCTGTTTCAATCTAATGAACAATAATAATACTCCAAGCTTAACCGTAAAATACCTACAACATTTGCACTTGATCAATTCCCGCTAATTATGTAATTATTTTTTTCCCAACACCAAAAAAAGTAATAAAAAGTAAATTCTTTTCCACTAATGCAATGTTTTATAAAGGGAAGTAATTGTGTTTTCCTAATTTATCAAAGGGGAGTAAGTGCTAAAGGACTAAATATAAATAATTTTCAGACATAATTAGAATTTTTGTAAAAGATGATAATTTTTTAAAATTGTGTTTAATGAACAATTATTACTATCAGTTTGAAAATGAAAATTATTTCCCAACACTTTCAATAGTAATTTTTTAACTCATAAATTTAGACTATGAGCACGATAATAATCTAACACTTAAATCCATCGAATTATGACAACGACAAACTTATTACATTTTACATACAGAATTGAGCTTTATATATTAGATATATATATATATAAATAAATAAATAAATAACTAAATATATATATATATATATATATATATATATATATATATATATATATATATATATATATATATATATACACTAGCGTACCCGTCCCCTCGCGCTGCCGCGGGAATTGAAGAAAGTCCGACGAAATATTTAAGGCCTTCATCAGTGCGTTACCAATCATATATTCTTAGACTCGTGACCTTGTTTTTTAAAAAGTGAGTTATTTAAATGTACACAATGCATTGATATCGGGACTCGGGTGGTTTTCCTACACTACCGCATGATAACCTTGAGTGTACGTTAATCACTCACCAAAATAATGAGTAGAACACTCTCCGTTTACCGCCCATGTGCCAGGGACGTAGAGGGGCGCTGTCAGGAGCCCCCCTTCCCCGATTACACTATCGCTTGGGCGCCGCGTACGGCCCCTGGCTCCTTAAACCTAACAGGCACCATCGTGCTCATAGGATAACCCAGAGTGCCAAATAGCACCCTGTTAACAATGATGCAGATTGCCTCATTCGAAAAGTGACACAAATGAACAGGATTTTTTCTTTAACACGTAAAGTAATTATTTGACGTTTTTTCAAACATCTGTGTGACTGAAGCAATAGGTAAGCGTTACTAGTGGTCTATTATTAGATCCTCGATCTCAATTTCTGATTGGATTGTCTAAAAATAGATGATGATTGCATTATTCGCAAAGTGAAGAACATTTTTTTACGGACAAAAAGAAACATCACAGTTAATAATCTAACCCTGCATAATTTTTCTGATTATTAAAATAAAACATATTACATGGCTCCCTACCATGATTGAATTAAGTGGGCGCTTGTAACGCCCCACCTTATCAATTGTCTATCACACTGTTTACACCGAACGTAGTAGCCATAGCGCTCATCGGAAAGACCAGGGCGCCAAATAGCATCCTGCCGGGGGCCGCCCATGCAAAATTAAATCGCGCCCCTACCCCCTCCCCCCTCTCACCCCAGAATCCTTCTCGGGATTATTCATCAACTCCCTATAGTTTTATGGCACTCGGATAAATGTATCGAACCGCAATCGTCTTTTATTTTTATATACCTTATATAGAGAAAAAATTGCACCCGATATTTAAAAGGTTTTTTTTTTCAGAACTCTTCCCCAGAGTGTTGTTATCAACTCCCCAAAGTCTCATGGCTATCGGATGAACGGTGTCAAACCAAAATCGACTTTTATTTTTCTATACCGTACATTAAGAAAAATTGCACCCTCCCGTGGGGCCGCCCTTGCAAAATTTAAAAATGTTTTTAGCGCAGAAGCCTCCCCAGAAATATTCCCAAAGATTAATGGCGATTTTGTGAACGGTGTCACCGCAATTCACTTTTATTATTTTTATATACCGTGGTGTCCCAAGAGTCCCGTGACGCCTCTAACACCAAGGCCGTCGCCGAAGGGTGTTTATTTCACCATCAGCATAAACCAGGGCGTGCTGAGGTAGTGTGTACAAGCTAGCGCCCCAACAACAAGATATGATAGTGGTTTTGGAAAAAAAGAAAACAGATCTATTACAGTAGTGATCTTCTACAGTAGCTAACACACGCTAAGTTGTAGTGTGAAAGAAAGGCAAACGTTCAAACCATATATATATATATATATATATATATATATATATATATATATATATATATATATATATATATATATATATATAATTATATATATATATATATATACATATATATTATGGCACAACATTTTTGTTTGCAGAATGGCCCTTTTTTTTTTAGTTCCGCCACTGATGTTTTTGTCTCTTTGTTGTCGTAACAAGGAAGCGCAAATACGTAAGCTAGCATAATAAAAGACACCATAGAAGCGCACTTCCTTTGTTCGGATTTTCTTAGAAAAGTTAGAAAACGTTCTTTTGCGATGCCTCAGTGGTCTCGCGTGTTAGGCTTGTAGCTGTGCAACTGGTGTGTTGGAATGTCAAAATGTGTGTAAGGCTGGTGTAAGGAGAGGCTTTCGGGGTGGTTTTGATCATACGTGTATATATATATGTTGGCTGGTACCAAATTGTTGATTCTTAAGTAAGCATGTTGGCTGGTACTATATTGTTTATTTTTAAGTAAAATGGTAACTTGGGTGCTTATTAAAGGGGTTTAGGTGACTAGGACTAGTTACAGAAACCCAAGGGGTTAATCTAAGATATTGGGGATGAGCAGGCCGGGGATATCTAAAATTTAATTAAATGTTATTGGCTCACTCTGGTCGTTAAGGGCTGCGAGTTCTATGCAGGTGCATGAGTGACACGTAATGCTGGGAAGACACCCGAGGTGATTTATGTCTAAAGTAGAGTCCGGGCATGCCGCTGGACGTCACGGTTGGATCATGACTCATGATCTGCAGGTGGACGTCAGAAACGATTCCGATGACCTTAGGGACTTATTATCGCCTGGGCCGGATAGTTAGACGCGAGCAGCGTAGAGACCTGTGGTGGTCAGTTGTTAGGTGTGAAACGCGGCGGGAGTGCCGTGTGGCCGTACGTTAGCTCGAGCGGGGTATGACACGATCGTTAGCCCTGAGACAACGGGATGATCTATAGCGGTCAATTATCGGGTGTGCAACGCATGGGTGCATAGTGACCGGTGTTATCTCGAACGTCGAGAGATGGTACGGATCCCAACTCGGGTTCTATAGCTCTAGGGAGATGATAAGGGGGACAAGACTAGCCTATAAATGAGGAAGGGCGGCTATGTTGAGGGCTCTCTCTCTCTCTCACAGACACATAGGCTAGACACCATGGTCTAGGCCTCGGATGGTGGCAGCCTTATGGCTGGCCACTAAGGCTGGATTATTGGCCCAGTCGATGTTTTGTTGCTGTACATATGTGCTTCGTTCCAGATATTTACATGTGTGACCTGATGTTTATACATGTGGCCGATGTTTGTACCAGTGGCCAGATGTTTTATTCCAGTGGCTGGAAATCTTCCTGCCGTGTAGATATGTTCTTCGTCCAGTGGCCATTATCTTTGTGGCCCAATGTTTGTACCAGTGGCCCAATGTTATATTCCAGTGGCTGGAAATCTCCCTGCCGCTTGAGTGTCGAGCTAGATTGTTGTGAGTACTGATGAGTATTCATAGATGAACTTTAACCGTGTTTGATTAGTGGAATCAGAATTAGTGATGATAACATTTACCCGTGTGATTCTGGGATTACATAACAGTGCAAGTAGTAAAGTTAGAACTAGAGACGATGCCTTTTACGTTTTTGATTTTGAGATTACATAGCAGTACAAGTGAAATTAGGACTAGAAAGAATAACTTTGACAAGTGTGATTCTGAGATTACATAAGCAGTGCAAGTATTTAAGTTAGGACTAGAGGATATGACATGTGTGAATTCTGAGTTGTGTAAATGTAGATTTGCTATTCACACTTATATATGTGTTTTCTATAAATTAATGTCAGTTACCACGGTGACTAATTCTGCATTGAAATGTAAGTTTGATTATTTTTGTCTTTTTGACTTGTATTAGAAATTCAAGTGATGTTTTCTTGAATATGAAAGACTGGCCAGGTCTTATTTGTATTGTGTCTTTGCTTTTAACATATAAACATTTGTGACGTCAAACAAAGATAAATAAATGCATATTATGTGTGTTTACTATGTTTTATTTATAGTGTAAAATTAATGTTGTATTGGTGTAAAGTAATTAGTTTTGCTCAGGTCTCTTAGACCCCTTTGTCACCACGCAAAGGTGCACGGATGAGTGAATAAGATCACCTCTTCGGTTTAATCCCCGCCCTAACATTTGGTGTCAGAAGTGGGATTTAAGATATCTATTTCTCGACGAACCCCTAACATTTGGTAGCACGAGTGGGGTCCGTGCTTGAGCAAACTAAATTAAGATTTTTTAAAAATTGGCTTTAAATATGTTGAGTATAATGGTTTACCTCAGCATAATTTTTTATGTTATTGCCTTTTTTATTTTGCATTGTTAACTTTTTGGACGTATAGAATACGTTTTATTTACAGTAATGAACTTTATTATGTGATTGCTTTTACTTTTGTGTGTTTCTAATGAACACATTGTGCTAAGGTGACACTTTTTGTTTAGCACGGACAGAACTATTTTTAGACCATTTTTAAGAAGAATTTAGGTAGCCAGTTGACATGCAACCTTTGTAAGATTTGACGTTGTTAAATTTTTTATTGGCAATTATGGTATTCGTTGAATAGTAAATATTGTGGATGAAACATGCTGTTACGTAATTTTATGACTGGGAAGACTTGGCTGATATTGGTACTGGACGTACATTATCAGGCCTTGTGGTATAAAATTATGTGTGACTGACTGGTATTTATCTTTATTGATGGCCATTTATTTGTAGTCGAAAGGCGTGATTTGTCCATTTTGGTTAACTACCCTTTAAAGATAAGTACGTGTTTAAACCTGGTTTCAGTAGATGTTCATTTTTGAGACATTTCAGTATGCTCATTGATGTTTTTTTGCCTTCAGTGGCCTTTACTGTAAATTAGAGGTATGTGTTGTGTCAGTAGGTGAACAGTAAAGTAGAATGTTTATCCCAATTAGTTGCCATTGTTAAGTTAATTGCGGGGACGCAATCATTTTTGCGGGGGAAGCATGTTGGCTGGTACCAAATTGTTGATTCTTAAGTAAGCATGTTGGCTGGTACTATATTGTTTATTTTTAAGTAAAATGGTAACTTGGGTGCTTATTAAAGGGGTTTAGGTGACTAGGACTAGTTACAGAAACCCAAGGGGTTAATCTAAGATATTGGGGATGAGCAGGCCGGGGATATCTAAAATTTAATTAAATGTTATTGGCTCACTCTGGTCGTTAAGGGCTGCGAGTTCTATGCAGGTGCATGAGTGACACGTAATGCTGGGAAGACACCCGAGGTGATTTATGTCTAAAGTAGAGTCCGGGCATGCCGCTGGACGTCACGGTTGGATCATGACTCATGATCTGCAGGTGGACGTCAGAAACGATTCCGATGACCTTAGGGACTTATTATCGCCTGGGCCGGATAGTTAGACGCGAGCAGCGTAGAGACCTGTGGTGGTCAGTTGTTAGGTGTGAAACGCGGCGGGAGTGCCGTGTGGCCGTACGTTAGCTCGAGCGGGGTATGACACGATCGTTAGCCCTGAGACAACGGGATGATCTATAGCGGTCAATTATCGGGTGTGCAACGCATGGGTGCATAGTGACCGGTGTTATCTCGAACGTCGAGAGATGGTACGGATCCCAACTCGGGTTCTATAGCTCTAGGGAGATGATAAGGGGGACAAGACTAGCCTATAAATGAGGAAGGGCGGCTATGTTGAGGGCTCTCTCTCTCTCTCACAGACACATAGGCTAGACACCATGGTCTAGGCCTCGGATGGTGGCAGCCTTATGGCTGGCCACTAAGGCTGGATTATTGGCCCAGTCGATGTTTTGTTGCTGTACATATGTGCTTCGTTCCAGATATTTACATGTGTGACCTGATGTTTATACATGTGGCCGATGTTTGTACCAGTGGCCAGATGTTTTATTCCAGTGGCTGGAAATCTTCCTGCCGTGTAGATATGTTCTTCGTCCAGTGGCCATTATCTTTGTGGCCCAATGTTTGTACCAGTGGCCCAATGTTATATTCCAGTGGCTGGAAATCTCCCTGCCGCTTGAGTGTCGAGCTAGATTGTTGTGAGTACTGATGAGTATTCATAGATGAACTTTAACCGTGTTTGATTAGTGGAATCAGAATTAGTGATGATAACATTTACCCGTGTGATTCTGGGATTACATAACAGTGCAAGTAGTAAAGTTAGAACTAGAGACGATGCCTTTTACGTTTTTGATTTTGAGATTACATAGCAGTACAAGTGAAATTAGGACTAGAAAGAATAACTTTGACAAGTGTGATTCTGAGATTACATAAGCAGTGCAAGTATTTAAGTTAGGACTAGAGGATATGACATGTGTGAATTCTGAGTTGTGTAAATGTAGATTTGCTATTCACACTTATATATGTGTTTTCTATAAATTAATGTCAGTTACCACGGTGACTAATTCTGCATTGAAATGTAAGTTTGATTATTTTTGTCTTTTTTACTTGTATTAGAAATTCAAGTGATGTTTTCTTGAATATGAAAGACTGGCCAGGTCTTATTTGTATTGTGTCTTTGCTTTTAACATATAAACATTTGTGACGTCAAACAAAGATAAATAAATGCATATTATGTGTGTTTACTATGTTTTATTTATAGTGTAAAATTAATGTTGTATTGGTGTAAAGTAATTAGTTTTGCTCAGGTCTCTTAGACCCCTTTGTCACCACGCAAAGGTGCACGGATGAGTGAATAAGATCACCTCTTCGGTCTCGACGAACCCCTAACATATATATATATATATATATATATATATATATATATATATATATATATATATATATATATATATATATATATATAGGCCTATATATAATGTGTATACCTTCATGTATACTATATTACATTCAAATCAGGGGATCGTATCTTGCTATAGTCTTCTGTAGCCTGGCACATTCTGTGAAATCAAACACAACAATTAAAATTGAAGACATACTACAGCGGGTTATTTACAAATCAATCTCCGATTCCTACTATGACTACTTCCTAGCACATGACTGTCTGCTAACACTATCTAACTGCAACTAACATTTGACTTTTCTCTACACGCTCCCATGACCAACTCAAACACTATGTACATTTTAACTATCTACATACTCCACATGTCAACTGCGTCAGACCTAACACGTCTGACCGCTACACGGTTAATCTCCAACTGCTAACATAAGACGTCTACTGACCAACACTCGTCTAGCGCTACCTATCTCCAACTGCTGACCCACGCTTCAGTGGTCATCTGACCGTCTCACGTGACCGGTCATCTCATGCAGTTCTATTTATCTACCTGACTAAGCTATGCTATGTTTATTCTTTCTTCTGCTTGACCTCTAATCTATTTTTAATGTATAACTTGCGTCGTCACAGCTGGTAGTATTTGCTTATACCAGAGGCGTAGCGATGGGGGGGGGGGGACACATGTCCACGGGCGCCGACCTCAGGTGACGCCAAATGGGTTGGAAAAAGTAATCGAAAGTTTGACGGGGGTGCAAATCGAAAGATTGTCCCTGGCGCTGGGAAGGGTCGCTACGCCTCTGGCTTATACCAACACAAATCTAAGAGTTTTTTTTTTAATTTAAATATTTTTTTTTATTATAAATACTAAAGCCAATATATTGGACGCCTTGCTCTTATGGTAGGGCATAAGTCAGCCAACCCGAAAGTCTCGAGTTGTGAAACCAGCTAAAAAGGGTAGCTGACACATTCAGGTAAAAATAAAGAGGAAACGCTGACGAAACTATCGCTGTGTATGCTAAAGTCATTGAAACAGTTAAACACTACTTTACCTGCTTCATGGATTGTCTGGTTAAAAAAAAATACTTTACTCTCTAAGTTCCTATAGTTCTACAAAGTTTTCTGTAAAATCGAATAGCAAAATCTAAAACCAAATGGTAAACAAGATATTCTGTTAATAATCAACAACCTATGCCATTTGTGGCATGTTGAGCGTGACAGTACTGCACAGTCAAGATGATAGTAACATTAAAAGCTACTAATTTATAAAACGTTTTGAGACGGGGATCGATGCGTGTGAAGGTATTTGTGTTGCTACGTGTAGGTGATGTGTTAAGTTTAGAGTGTAGGTAATTTGTTAACTTTAGCGTGTAGGTGATGTGTTAAGTTTAGCGAGTAGTTAATGTGTTAAGTTTAGCGTGTATGCGATGTGTTAAGTTTAGCGTGTAAGTGATGTGTTTAGTTTAGCGTGTAGGTAATGTGTTAAGAATAGGGTGTACATGTTTAGATAAAAATGAGTTTAGATGATGTTTTAACAAGAACATGTATGTGGTGTGTTAAGTTTAGAGTGTAGGTGGTGTGTTAAGTTTAGAGTGTAGGCGGTGGGGTGTGTTATGAAAAGCGTGTACGTGATCTGTTAAAGGTAGCGTGTAGGTGATGAATTATAAAATCGTGTACTTGATGTTCTAAGTGTAGCGTGTAGGTGATGATTTAAATAGCGTGCAGGTGATGATTTTTATTGCGTGTAGAATATGTGTTAAAAGTAGCGTGTTGTCATTTATAAAGATTCGTGTTAAACGCCCCAGTGATCTTGAGTGTTAGGCTGGCAGCTGTGCAACATGTGTGTTGGAATGTCAAAATGTTCTGTCGATTAGCCAATCAAATGTGTAAGGCTGGTGTAAATAAAGACTTTTGGGGTGGTTTTGATTATATAGTTAGAGTGTAGCTGATTGGATACCGGTACCGTGAGAGTGATGCGTTAAAATAGAGTGTAGGTAATGTGCTAAGAGTAGCCTGTAAGTGATGTGTTAAAACACATAAAATAGTGTGCTAACTTAAGTGTGGGAGTGTAGTAAATTTTAAAATTTGAAGGTATAACTAAATCACAACTACGGTAACACTTCAGCTATTCAAACTGATTATATTTCTGAATTTTGTAAAAAGGTAACCTTCATACATGTTTTGTCTTTTAAGCATACACATAAATGTATCTGCATTAAATTGATTTAAAAAAGTGAAAAAGTTTCCTTTTCAAACCTGACGGTCTATGGGGCAAGTGAAGTAGAGTTCACTTGTTTCTGTGACCTCGGCATATGAAGAGATAGTGTGGTCAGCACTATGCCCAGCCGCATTTACTTTCCCTTAAGTAAGTTAGGGGTACCCATCAGAGTTGATAGCGTTTTATAATATTTTAGTTTTAAATTTAGTTAATATATTACCAATTATTCAGGCCGAAAAATAAATAACAATAATATTTTTGTTTAATGGATAGCTTTTAACAATGTGTATATTGCAAACCATATAAGACATTTCCAAAATGTATTACAAAGTAATATTTATTAGATACTTATATAATTAACCTTTAATATAACCCAAATGTGGAGATATCTGCGAGAGACAAAATAATAAGTAATGAAAGCGAATATTTTGTAGCTGTAATATTCTGATTACTGCAAGTATCAATTTTCAATTTTAAACTGAAATCAATATTAACATTTAATTCAGTTCACAAATAAAGCAGAGACATAAATACAGTATAACTTATAATGATCACAATATTGACATGCTATTAAATAAGGAAAATTGAGTTACAGATAAAAAAAATCTACTTATGTAGTTGTTGTGATATCCATAAATACAACACATTGATCCCAGTGGGTTACGATTTTTTTGTGAATTTATACATGCGTTTACGAAAATGAAATTTATTGTCAGTTTATAAAGTGCGCTCAACCTACGCTGCAATAGCGTGATCGTTTGGTAGACCATACACCTCACACAGATGTATGATGCCATTTTCACGCTCTTGAGTAAGGGGAACGATACTGTTCCTGCACAATTCTTATCTGTATCTGCCTTAAGTAAAATACATTTTAGGTTGCTGTAGCATATTCTTCCTTTATATGCCGATATGAAAATATTATTGTACTCAAGTATTAATGAGTTTACAATGCGTCCTACGCCGAGGTATAATTAAACGGAACAAAATAAAATCGAGTATTACAACAAAGATTTATCTTTGCCTTCTTTTCTTCACGGAGCCAAAGGATGTAAAATAAAGTGATTCACGGTATTTGCAAAAATAATTTATATACATAGTAATAGAGTATACAATTTTGTAAATTAAAAACGAAATGAACCCAGCAATGTAATTTATTTGTAAAGAAATAAATTAAATTATCGAATATTCTGGAACGCATTTCTTGGCCTTGTTTTCTTCACGGAGCAAAAGGAAAAATAAAAAAAGGCGATTCACCCAATTTGAAAGAAAATGAAAATACATTCAATAAGAGAATATATTCTGGTAAATTACAAAACATAACACAGCACTGTAATGTATTTGTAAATAAATAAATAAAAATATCCCCTATTATTGCAAAACATTGTTGTTGTCTTATTGACTTCACGGAGCCAAAGAAAAAATAAATAAGGTGATTCACTCGATTTGCAAAATTAATTTAAATACATATAAATAATACTATACATTGTGGTAAATTTTAAAAAAAAACAGCACACGTTATTGTAATTTATTTGTAAAGAAATAAATCAATATATGGAGTATTATGGCAAATTATTTCTTGGCCTTATTTTCTACACGAGCCAAAATAAAAAATAAAATGTCGATTCACCAATTTGCAAAAAATAATTAAAATACATAAACAAAAGTTTACATTCATGTAAATTAAAAAAAAACAGAACACATCACTGTAATTTATTTAGTTTTCCTTACTTTCTAAATGGAAACACATTTCTTTTAAATAAATGCAATTTATTTTAATATAACATTGAACAATGTTTTAGATTATATCACTATCTGAAACGTTTAATATCAAGCCATATCAGATACAAATTCAAAGGTATTACTGTTACATTCTTTCAACGTCACTTACATCTGAAAGCATAAAGAAATAACTTTCAGCTAGTTTTATAATGAAGCAAATAATTATTAGCATTCTAGTAGTTTGTTTTCATTGATACTTTACATTAATTGCAATTTACGTTCTTAGCATATCTCTATATCTGTGCTATTTTTTAATTTTTACCGCGTATTTAACTACATACGTAACAAAAGTTGAGGTTGTTGGGTAAATTAACTTATAGTATATTTAATTTATTTTTATAAAACATAATTGTTATGAATTCATGATTTGATGTCGTTGATGACTGCAGTGAGAGGTTAAAGAGTTGTGTGGTGATTCAGACACATCAACAGTGGATTACTTAATTGTTACAGAAAACACCAACACAATCTTAACTCAGCAACTTTAATGTAATTAATGGTGAAACTAAACACTACATCATAGTCTTAGTATGGTCTAAAGAAGAGGAAAAACGTGTTCATCAATAGCGGCCGGCGTTAGGGACCAGCCCTAACACACTTGACAAAACAAAACACGTCTACATCCTTACGAGGCTAATGTTCAACTAACCTAATTCAATCACCCGCCCCCAGCTTCACCCTAATGTAACCCAACCTCTGCCTGACCCCAGCAGTCTCACGAGGGGCGGGGTGTCTAACTTGTGTATGCATTAACTCTTTATGACTGGTACAACTAAAAGCTATTCAGACTTGTATCTAGTGAGGGGGAAGTACAGTCAAACACACTTAGGACTATTTCTAATACAACTATTATAATCTATCTAACCTATACACAACATAACAGCATGCACAAAACCTATAATTAACTTTAAAACTATATTTTACCCCAGTTCCTTACCCTATGCTAATCCCATTTTTAACATTTCCCTTCTCGTTTGACAAGCTGACAAAGCCAGCGAGGCTCACACTCTACATACATTTTGATTCATCAACAACTAATACAATAAAATAGTGGAAAATAGCATAGGTAGAAAAAATACACTTCACAACGTTCCAGGACGATCAGGTGTTTCCACAAGAGAGTGACAGTGTACAGTGTTGTAGTATAAACAGTGAAGATCAAACAATTAATAATAAATGGTACTAAGTAATATTAATATTATCCCTATGCAGTATTATATAGGCCGTATCTAGTATTAATCTCTAAGGTATTGTTTCATTGCATTTTTTAATATAGTAACTCATTTCCGTAGTATATCTATCCTTAACTGTACGGCAATATGTATCTAACGACACATATTATTATTGGTTGTACACCCGTATAATTTCAGCATGATAGGGTTACGTAGTCTTCAATAGATCATAAGCTACAACTTATATCTACTATATATACTTCTCACAATGGTAAAACTAAGTAATATAGCCATAATTATAATTAGTTTCTCTACAAAATACAAAAACTCATTGAGATTCCAAAAACAAAAAAAACAAAAAAAAAACCTAATAGAAAAGGTATACTCTGCAACACATCATCGAGATACCATCATAAAAAACCATCATCGTCCTATCAAGCGGTAATATCAACCGGCATAAGCTTATCTCCAATTGAACTACCAGATTAACAAAACACAAAAATTCTACAAAAAAAAAATAACTTTAAGCTACAGTGTTCATTTATCTTACAATTAAGAACATAAATCCTCTGCATACAATTATCTGAAAGTAGAACTAGTTTCTGATGTATTGGTATTATTAAAATTTCACAATTCTTGTCTGTGGAATCTAAAAAGTGAAATTTTGTGATTTTTTAAGCAGGTCATTGAAGGCGGGCCTAAATAAATGTAAAAGTTATGATTATCT
Organism: Physella acuta; assembly: GCF_028476545.2. Classification (NCBI taxonomy): domain Eukaryota; kingdom Metazoa; phylum Mollusca; class Gastropoda; family Physidae; genus Physella; species Physella acuta. The sequence continues at coordinate 29,545 of NW_026732962.1, read as the reverse complement.
TGTAAAATGCCCTTACTTTATGATTCTTACTTAGGTAAGCTAACTTCTAACAAATGCAGTTAATAATCCCAACTATAGAAAGAAATACTTAACCGGCATTTAAACTTGGGCATCTGACACACAGAAGAGTAATAACGCTTGATATTATAACTAGAACATATTAGAGCTTATAATTTATGAATCTAAATTCGTCGGCTTGGATATCTGGACATTCGGTGGGATGACATCGACACTTCATTTTAACATCATGGGTGTAAGAGTACTTCATATCATCAGGGGTGTAGGGATACTTTACATCATCAAGGATTGAGGGATACTTCACATTATCCGGGGTGTAAGGATAGTTAATATTATAACAGTTCAGATATACTTTAAACAACGACGATTTAGTCACTCGAACTTGTCACTGTAGACTTACTTCAATGCTGAACATGGTTAGTAAATTCTTCTATTCTGATACGTCATCACTGGCAGTGGAGTTATGTAGTCAAAAGAAGTGAAAGTCCTAATTTATGTACAAATTGTATCTCAGAAATATCTGCACAAAACTTGAAAATAAGCTAATAGTTACTTTTCTGTCTTACGGATTTTGAATACAACAGTTCCAACATATGTAGATCTACGTAAAACTTGACAACAACGAGTTTGACGATATACAGAGACAACTTGTGACAGGGTCGTGATGTTATAATATTGCTATACAATAACAGATCTGCATCCTTTGAAAATCATACATGTTACAAAATTCACAATACATTTTGAGAAAGTTCTTTTTCGCTGTTCTGACGTATTTTATAACAAGAGTTATGTTCGCCGCTATATCCGATTATGTAATAACTGGTCGCTTTTTAAGTATCTCGAAGTTTTAGTTTCACCATCCATAAAATTAAAGTTGCTGAGTTGAGATTGTGTTGGTGTCTCCTTTAACAATAGAGTAATATACTGCTGATGTATCTAAAACACCACAAAACTGTTTAACCTCTCACTGCAGTCATCAACGACATCAAATCATGTACCAACTATACTGATGACTACATAACAATAATGCTATAAAGTTTCTAAATATGCCACCAAAAATTAAAAAAACCCACCCACACCAATAAACACCAACAATTCACAACAATTAAATCAAACTATTTCCTAAAAGAATTGTGTTTACTTTCTCGTATACGAAGTATAGAGAAAGTATTGTAATCGTGCTAAAAAAATCGAGATTTTTTAAAATCTCGACGTTTTACACCTCCCAGAGTCGGAAAAACATAGTTTTGCAATCTTGTCCGTATGTCTGTGTGTGTGTGTCTGTGTGTCTGTGAACACGATAACTTGAGTAAGCTACCGTTACAACTAGGTTCATGAAATTTCATAAATAAGTATTAAATCAAATGTATTGATTTGTATCAACTTTTCAGCGATTTCCGATAACCGGAGTGGAACTTTTTGTACTTTCAACTTTTGAAAAGCCTATAACTTGAGTAATTTTTCAGACAGATACATGAAATTTTACATTTAAGTAAAAAAATCTAATTCTCTGCCTTCTTTCAATTTTTGGGTAATTTACGTTGACCGAAAGATGCAATTTACGCTATTTCTGATTTCTCAAAAAGGCACGTGAATTTATTAAGTATTAATATAATTCCGCACTACTATGCACATTTTGATTGGCGTTTGCTAGGTACGCAATTCTTGTTTCTACAAGATTATATTCTATTTTATAAAGTTTATATCCCGAGTTGCCATCCCCCGTAGTGTAATATAAGAATATTCGAGAAAGTTTAGGGGAGATCACTCCCCTTTTTATTTCGATACAATTTTTCCTTTTTGACTTTTTTTTTACTTTATTTCCTAGCAGAAGCTGTGACATTTTTCCTGTGACATTTTTCCGTTCACCGAAAATTTGCCTGGGGGTGGGGTTACCATATTTCATATAGCAATTAAAGGATGACCGTAGGCTATAGAATCCGAAATATTTGGGTTAAATAGCTAAAAGGTGTTAGTACCAAAATAAAAAAGATATAAATTTATATGAGCATATTGTCACTTTTATCGAAAACATGTGTACCTTGTGTTCTACAAATTAGAGACATCAAATCCGATCAAATTAAAAAATAATATCACCCCATCAACTACCTGTTATAAACGGGTCCTCCCTCAATAAACTTCTTGCTGATGGCCTTTTTTCTGCCTCAGTTTCAAATGTCTTTGATAAAAATTCTTCAAGGTAGTATGACGCTGATTCGGGTAGTTCATACTTTGGTTTCTGCAGGGTCGCACGTTTAAATAGCACTCTAGCTGACGTTGTTACTGAGTTTGGTGGTGATCCAGTGATCATCTCTACAACAGTACAGCCCACACTCCTATGTCATAAAATGTTCTGTTATCACATAATATGTACGCAGTTTGAGAACTAAATCCACTTATATGTCTGACTTTGTTTCAGACATGTTAAAATTAAGTGCGTCGTTCAGTTTTAAAGTAAGAGACATAATAAAAACGTATTTTTAAACGCTGACACTGTTTAATCAAATAATAAACTCTTACGAAATGTCTAAACTCGATAAGTTCTTAAAAATTCTACCCTCAGGGCAGTCAATCATTTCTGGAGCCATATATCGAGTTGTGCCCCTTTCTGCCTCAATGCCTTCATCTTCATTGAGAATAGATGAGAGACCAAAGTCTGTTAATTTAATATGTGAGTCGTCCACCATCAATATATTATTACCTGTTGGAATAATTTTTGAAATCAATAACTAATATAATGCTTTATTACCTTAATTATTATGAGCATCTTTAAAGAAAAAAAAATCATAAGAATGTAATTGTATTTATCAAAAGTAAATTAAGGATTAAAAATCAATCTTTACCTTTGATATCCAAATGTAGAATATTTTGTTTATGTAGATATTTGACACCTTCAAGAATTTGTTTAGCTATTTTTCTAGTGTGAGCTTCATCAAGTCTTTGCCGATTTTTAATAAACGTAGACAAGGTTCCCTAGTTAATTAGGATTAAATAGCATAGTTAAAACCAGAATAAGAAAGTGCGACTCCTAATCGCTATAAGAAATTAACACATCAGATAAATGTATTACATTTTTTTAAACACCGTAATAAGTTGAGGATATTTGTATCATACAAAATGAACTTTGTTTTATTGACATCTGTATAGTTTTAATTTAATAGCTAGAGCTTCCTCTATCGAAATGATGTACCATCAAAGAATAGCAGGTTGGGTCCAACGAGCTTTGAAAGTAAATGTATGATTTCTGAATACAAACATATACCAAAGTACGTACATTTACTTAAAATCAGATAATCATTGTCCTAATCTATTATTTCTTTAATTTTTATTAATAGTTTTGTCTGGTAACTTGATGAAACGTAATCAAAATAATTGCTGTTAATATAACAAAATAATAAAGATCCATTACGTATAATTTAATTCAGTGCATTTAAAGAATTTTGTTCGCTCTTCGTATAATAGTTATTTTACCTTCTTCATGTACTCTAGAAATAAAAGCATTTCATTTTCTTTGTTCGTATACCCATGGAATTGAACTATCCTTTCATGAGTAAGCTTTATTAGTATGGACGCTTCAGCTTGAAAGCTTTCCTGATAAATTAAAAAATACATAAACAAAACTTTTACAGTAAGCATTTAAATGCTTGTAAAACTTAAAAGTAAAACTAGTTTGCTTTGCTTGTTTTTCATAACAATGTATCGAATAGTTGCTCAATATAAGTTAAGTGTTGGTTTTAAAAAGACGTGTTAAATTGTCATGTTTAAAGTAATAGGAAATTTGCAGTTGATAATGTTTTTAACCATTATATTGGTATATTTGGATATTTTATGTTTTACAATAAAAACTGATTATTATTATATATTTAAAAAATTGCTTAAATATAAAGGAGAAATACAATTGAACGAAATTCAAATTTTAATGTACCAACAACTTTTTTTTAATGAATGGAGAATCCAGTGTTTTCTTTGCAACAAACTTTTCATCGGATGGATTTTCTGTATCGATGACGAGATGGACGCTGCAGAAACCACCTCGTGCTAGGGAACCTTCGCTAATCTCGTACGACTTGGGAAACTCGTCAGAATAACATTTTTCTGTAGTTGAAAAAAGGTTTTAATAAACCACACATACAAAATGATTGAATCTACAACATATTTAAAAATAGTTACTATCTAAAATATTAGATTCAATGTCGTTTGATTAAACAAAATGAATATTTATTGAAATTCATTTAGCATATTGTTGCACATGATGTGCAACATATATGCTAAATAAATTGAGTTGCAAGATTCTATAAGCGATTTATTCTTTACTTTATGAATGATTTTTAGTACGTAATAACAAAAGTAACTGACTTCAACATTGTGAAATTACTAATATGGATACTTTACCTAGCTTACTAAAAACTGATAATTTTAAATACAAGATTTCGTTTTGAACTTACAATAATTTACCTAATATAGACGGGAAATATCCTGTTGTTCGGTAAATTCTCCACAAAATTGACCTTGCAACATCAGCAATATTCTTATCATTGATTTTTAAAAAATCTACTATTTTTTTATAAAAGATTTCGTCACTTTTAATTTGTTTACTTGCTTCAATGTGTTTACTTAGCTTTTTCAAACATTCCGCAGTAAAAAATTGTTCTTTGTGTTTGCTTGATGATAGTATTTCTTTTAGCGTAGGAAGAAGAGGAATGATCTGTTGATGAATATTAAAAGTCGAATTATTAAAAATAAACTGTCCAGTTGACCTTGTTTAAAATGTTTAATTATTTGAAACAAGGTTTGGCATTGAAAATTGATAAATTAATAAATACATTATGTTTAGGTAATCAGCTCTTAAATTTGGAAAATACAAATGTCAGAATTTAAAAAAAATCATACAACCTCCTTAATTGTATCGTCATCCTCTAAATATTCCACAAGACATTGAATAAGTTCAGAGAGTTGAAATCCAAACAGCTTCACCTTATTCCCTTTAACACTTTCCATTATGATATCTATTATAATTCGTTTTACATTATCTGCAATTCAGAACTTTTGTTTTAAATTAATGTAAGAAAAAGTATTAAATATTTCACTTCATTTTATAATATGATGGCACAAACACACACACACACACACACACACTTACACATTAAACATTAATAGGTGCATATATTAATTAATAGCAAATGCATATTTTGAAATGTATTTAGTAATTTTTTAATGGCAAAAGGAAGTACCATAAATCTCTGTTTCTCTATTTGAAATTCCTGCAATGTGTAAAAGCAAAATCTGTGAAGGAATGGCGATTTCCAGATCGAAAACTGTCATATTTGACACTACCTGTTCATGTACTTTAAAACATACTAGTGTAAACATATTGTAGCATAACAATAAGCGTATTTATATACTCATTTATATATCTATATCTATACCTAATAACTATCTATCTATATCTATACTTATATATCTATACCTATAAAGTAAATATATATATATATATATATATATATATATATATATATATATATATATATATATATATATATATATATATATATATATATATATATATATAAATATATATATATGTATATAGATATAGATAGACGTATATATATATATATATATATATATATATATATATATATATATATATATATATATATATATATATATATATATATATAAACATATATATAAACATATATATATATATATAATATATATATATATATATATATATATATATATATATATATATATATATATATATATATATATATATATATAATTGTGTTGGTGTTTTATTCTAGCAATTCAATTTGCATCATAATACAATAATAATTTTTACAGTCTACAAGTTTTTGTTCAAAAACTCATTAAAAGATAGAATATATATTACACCAGTTCCATTTTAATTCCACTTCGTTTAATTAACGAGACTGACATCCTTTTTGTAAACTTACTGTATTTGTGTTAGAACAGGTAAAGTAATCTTTGTGACCTCTTTTGGCAATATTGTGCAAAATATAAATCATACTTTTCGCAATAAAGTCAAGAACGGAACTCTGTAGATTAACATGCAACATAATATTATTAAATTTTGCAATGTATAAATATAAATATAAATATATATATATATATATATATATATATATATATATATATATATATATATATATATATATATATATATATATATATATATATATATGTATATATATATATATATATATATATATATATATATTTATAATTTTCTTTACGGAAATGTTTTCATTATTTCTCGAGAACTGTAGCCGATTGAATTGTTTTGATAATTTAATCCCAGTTAATAATCTAACCTTTGTTAATTTTTCTGATTATTCAAAAACACATTATTACAGTGCCCTCAGCGTCTCATGTCGACCTTTGGGTGCGAAAACTGAAATGTTTTGTTCTCAGCCGAATCGCACCCTAATAGGGTGCCGGCGGACACGCCTAATTCAATTTAATGAGCGACTGTAACGCCCTATGTTATCCATTGTTTAACGCACTGTTTTTAATTAGCGAATGCATGTTATATTTCTTTTTTAGTTAATTGAATTTATAAACAGATTTTTACCTGTCGATCTTTTAGCTGCATTAGAAACTTGGTAAAAATCTGCACTACCCCCAGCTTAGCCAATTTCTAAAACATAGTTATCAAAGCTGATGACTCTCGGTTAAACTCTGCTTATTTAAAATGAAAACAAATGTGTTTTGTCTTTATTGTTATTAAGTTAAATCGATTATTACAATATATTTGTTGATTGGGAAAAAATAAAACTTTAAAAAAAAAAGTTTTAATTACCAGAGCGAATTTAGAACTGAAATGACTTCCTTCCCACAACAGCAAAAGCACAACGCGAATTAGAAATAATGAAAAGCATGGTGTTGAAATTTCCAGCTCTACTTGTATGTACTTAATAGTCAATTCTGTAAAAGTTATTTAATCAAAATCATTTATAAATAATATAACATTATAAATAATTTAACATTTACTGCACTTAACTACAATATATTCGGCGTTAATCCCAAAATAGCAACTAATGACCAGTACACTATTGAACTATTGTGACTCGATTTAAAATTTGGATAACATTTAAAATTGTACAATAAATCTTTAATACTGGTGTGAAAAAAAATCAAATTCCCAACTTTTTGGCGAAAGAGTATTTTAGGTAGCGACATATACATATATACATTTCAATATTTCTACCCTACATTTAAAAAAGAAATAACAGAAAAGATGGTTCCCCTTATAAAAACCGAAAAAAAAACGTATAATACATAGCATAAAAATAAAATTATAATATACGAGCCGACCCGCGGCGTATATTACGCCGCTATTTAGTTTTATTTTCTACTTTTCAGTAATTCATAATTTGTGAATTCCTCAGTACCAATGCAGCCCCTGAAAATATTTGCTTTAAAACACTAAAACCCACCTTCTCCACCCCCCCCCCCCCCGCGTGAAAGCAGCCTCCTGTTTGTTACCTCCCCTAAGTTTAAAATAGTTTCAAACTAAATTATCTGCCCCTAATAGCCGTATAAGCCTAGAGAGGAAGAGAAGGGACTGCTAGGCGCGCTTACAGCTTGGTGTTTTCTAACGTCTCCAAGAAGAAAATTATAAATATAGATAATATAATATATAATATATTTATCATCAGAGACGTAGCGAAGGGGACAGGGGCGGGGGGGTGCGGACCGGGTGTCAACATTTATGGGGCTGACACCAAGGCAAAAAATAGCAAAATATATACAGAAAAATGATAATTCCACTTAAATAAATAAGTAATTAGAGTGTTAAATAGAGCAAATTTGACAAATCCCGACATGGGTGGAGGGTGGGGGTGTGACATTATGATGTAATTTATATATATTTATTTATATATATTTATATATTTATATTTATATATAGTTATATTTATATTTATGTATTATATAAACTATACCATTAATGAACAAAAGTGTTCCTGTTTTCGTTAAAAATTAGATGATTTACCTGCATAATCATTTTGCAACAGTAAATTAAAAAACTGTTTCGTCATGTCTGCATTTAATATATTGCAAATACTACTCAAGCTTTTCTGAATAATGAAAAAATGTATTGGTTCAAACGCTCCTGTTCTAGAAAATTCTATCTTTATATCCAACACATCGCTATTAAAATCTTTACAGACTTGATTCTGAAATAAATGAGAAGATTGTTTATATAATTTATATTAGATAAGTTATCATTTTTTCTAATTTTATTAATCATTGACTTACGACAAAAGTAATCACTAAGTTACACTACTTAGAACGATCTATGTTTGTTTCGAAAGTAAAATAATACAGTCTGTTTGTTTCAATTTATGAATACACATTTCTCATATATATATTTTTTAGAAAGTTTACAGTTTCAAAGTCGCAACATGTTATTGGAAATGTTTCTACTAAGATACATTGTAAGTTTAATGATTAGCCTACTACACATATAGGCCTAAATTGCCTATGTCTTTCTCTATGTGTTTGTGTGTAAGTATGTTTTACAATAACCATAAACAGCGGTATAATGATATCACTTGTCGATTTTACATTTTGAAATATGTAGTCACGTTTAATTATATAATGTAATGTTTTAAATATGTAAAACCTGATGCTCCTGATTATTTCCTGCAATCTTCAAATAACTGTTGATGGACCTAGTTATAATAAAATGTATATGCTCTTATATATAAATAAATATATAAATAAATAAATAAATATATATATATATATATATATATATATATATATATATATATATATATATATATATATATATATATATATATATATATATATATATAATTTCAATTCTACATTTTAAATTCACGCTATATATAAAACACATGGATAACAGACAAGTAATATGTCAATACAATTCTATTTTTATTGACACTACCGAGAATAATCTCTAAGTTATTAGTGCCCCAAAAAATATTTTAACAACTAAGCAGGGTGTTATTTAAATTAATATAGTTATATAATCCTGACTGTGGGTTTTTTTGGACTCTAAAACAGAGTGGATTTATTTGACGTGTTAGTATTTTTGGTTATTAAACACAATTTTTAACAAAGTAAAAAACAATTGAATTCCTTGTGGTAATGACGCATAAACGACGACATCCATGTAAAACAAAATGGCAGAACTATATCATGTGGTTTACAATAGCATAATTTAATTTAAAATTTTTATTGGCAACGTTTTGTAAACAAATAACTATAATAAATGGGGTTGTCAAAACGTAGGCTTGATGAAAAAAAAAACTAGAAATATAGCCTTAAACTCAAAACATTATTTTCAAGTTTCCTGGAATTGCAACTTTTATACTATTGATTCTAAAAATATCAGATTTTTAAATTAATTTTCAGCTGAAGTTTAAATTTTTTTTTGACGGTCGTTTTGCTTGCAAAATCTAAAAGCAAATATATTTTTATCCATGTCAACATTATGGTGGAAGGATTCTTGTCAACTCGGTAGTGTCCATTTTGTGACATTTGTATATTGAATAGACGTTCAACAGACTTAAGTTTAAACATATTACAGAAAATGATAAATTAATACAAATAATAAAAAATTGTTATAAAGCTTTAAAATAAATTAAAGCTAGCTATAAAATATGGTGTAAAGTTTTGTTAGAATTATATTAAAATTATTCATATCAATTTAAATTACATTCTAAGATTTCAATGAGATAGGCCTACCCTTTTTGTTGCAATTAAATTTTACCTTTTAAAATCATGACAGAGTTTCTTTTCTCTTGCATTTAATATCGGGTCGTTTTCTATTTCAAAATCAATATCGATTTTAGTGTGGTAAAGATCTGTGTTTAAAAACAAAAAAAAAACATGTTTTTATAGTTTTTCTTCTCAAACAATACGGTAGCTTTCTTTTCTGTAAAATAATGTTTCTTAAAAAAACACCACCCACATATCTTGTTTTTAGTAAAAGCATTTCTTGACAAAATGTGTAAAAGTTCTCATGAGCGACCAAAGCTTTTGATAAAAAAAGCATTGTAACTAGAATGTTGCGAGCTAAATAAAAGCGTGTGAAAAAATTAATACAGCCTTAAAAGCACTTTCATAGCAATAATTGATATTTGAAATGTAATTGTAATACTTACAACTTTTACACAAATTGCAAAGAAACGTTATCAGGCCTACCAAACTTGACATATCCGTATGAAAATGAACAAATGCTGAAACTGTCTCTAATATTCCTACATGTCCCTCTTTAAACGCCAGAAAAATAATATTTATTAAATAAATACTAAACGTTTTTTTAATATATGTTTCATTATTAGTTTCGAATGCACTATTGTGGTCATAGTTAGTCGTCTGTGTTTTGAGCTTAAATAAATGTTTTAAAAGCATCTTTACTGTTCTGACGTGTCCGTATTGAGACGCAAGCATCAATGCATTGAGCCCACTTTTTTCAACACGATCAATATCACTTCCATGCTTTAGTAGTAATTTTGCGGTTTCACAATGTCCTTTGTGAGATGCAATCATTAATGCATCCCAGCCATCTTTTTCTACTCTTTTACAGCTACTTCCTTTACCCAGCAATAATTTTACTGTTTTATTATATCCATATTGTGATGCAAGCATTAATGCATCCCAGCCATCTTTTTTTCAACCCGATTACAATCACTTCCGCTTTCAAGTAATAATTCTACAGTTTTATGATGTCCATTTTGTGATGCTAACATCAACGCGTCCAAACCATCTACGTTAACATGATCTACTCTAATGCCGCTTTCCAGATGTGATTTTATTGTATCGTTGAGACCGTTTTTAGCTGCGTTCAGCAATGCGTTCAGCATTTCGTTCATTTTTCTGTTCAAACACACACAAAAACTACGTCCGTTGTATAGCGATACTACTGTATATCAATTTGTAGCTGAAAAAAAAGGCATCCGTTTTTTTTCTTAATTGCAGTAGCGCAGTATCATATACCAAAACAAATAACAACACGATAAATCACTCAAATTGTTCATAATAAATCACATATAGATATCGATCTCTTAAGAACTGAAACTGAAAATGAAAATTCCCAATGTTAATAGGCCATCATATCGCATCCATTTTAAACTCGTTATTAAATATCAAATATTTAGATATTCCATTAAATTATTTAGTATTCTTAATAACTTTGGTACACCTATGTGCAGAAAACAAATTTAAAAAGGTGAAAAAGAAAAAAAGGCTCATTCGACGTTCTGTAACTATTATTATCTGTTTTATTTTAAAGTAACAAGAGACCAAACTGTAATCACTTTGTCTTTTTATTGCATATTTTATAACCTGCTATATCTGTATCTGATTAATCTCAGAAATATCATAAGCAAGTAATTTATTAAATTCAACGTGTTATAAATAACGGTCAAATGTACACTATTATAGGAGAAATATGATTTCATAATATAAAAATAGAGCAGTATCATTATCGTAAAACAGTTTCTGTAACGTAATATTGGGTTTTTCCGAAACTACCTGTCCAAGGCGTTCTTTTTATTAAAAAAAAAGGCAGACCAATACGCGAGGAAACGAAATTTAGTCAAAACTCTTATCTGTCAAGTTGTTTATTTTTAATAAAATATAGAAATGTATAAATACATTTGTTAAAATGTAAAAAAAAATACAAAAATGAAGTTGAAATGAGTTTACATCAAGTATATTTAAAAGAAAAAAAGAAAAACGATTATGTTAAAAGACAAATCATATGTTAATTTCACTTGTATTTGGTTCGGTAACAATTTTAGTCACACACATATCAAAGGCTAGAATTATTAAATATGGATTAAAATTAACTATACTATTGGTGCCTCTGAGGTATAAATGACCATTATAACAATATATTGTCAAGTATTTGTGAAATTAGATAAACCTTAAGGATATTATATACTAAAATGTATTTTATATATATATATATATATATATATATATATATATATATATATATATATATATATATATATATATATATATATATATATATATATATATATTAGCACCTGTACATAAAAATACATTTAGAAACATGTATCGCAATGACGTGACTGTTACTTTAAATTGTATAAACAGAAAGACAATAGACTACATATGTAGAAAAATGTTGAATATCATAGTATGTTGTGATAGATTCAGGTACTTGGATTAAAACACATTGCCTATTAGAATTACATGTAGTATATCGATTTATGATGAAAAATACACTACGAAATTGTCGGTTTATTTTTACCCGTGTGGAGGGGGGGGCACTTGAAACGTTCGCAAGGGAAGGGGGGGAATGGAATTATATTCGCGGGTGACGATAAAAGTTTATATTTGTTGTTTACCTTCTATTTTGTTTGGACTGCCACCCCCCCCCCCCCTTTCAAAGTGATGCCTGATAGAAACACTTGATTTAGAATGTGTGAAAACCAACTATGTTACTGAAATAAATTAAACGGTAAATTGTTTAATCTTTCACATATTTAGGCAGCATTGTCAGTTATGTATACAACTGCATCACTGAAATTATATCACGCGTTTAAAAATAGAAGGAGCCTTTGCAACCATTCAAAAAACATGGCGATTAAACATATTATCCTCAAAGACCATAACATGAAGTTTCAAAACGTCCTAAGTGTCCTCTGTATTACGGCGTAAGCAGGAAAGTAACAGCTACTATAAAATCAACGAGTTATTTCTAAACTAATTTCCTACAAAAGATAAAAGGTATCATCTGGCCTAACACTATTTCCAATTAAAGATTACCAGGAGAAATGGAAATAAAAGCCTTTTCAGAAAGAATTGGGGAAAAAAAGATTGCGCTGGAGGGTTATGTTTTGAGAATGAGTTATGATATCACAGGAGTGGCGCTAAGCTGGACGCTTCAGGGTAGATGAAAATAGATAAGGCAACGGAGGCACGCAAATATATCAGTACGTCCATTTGACCTTATGTCGGAACAGAAAGTTGTTCTTTTTCGTGCAGCATCCTATATCGCTTCTCAGCTTGCTACTGCAAAACCGTGCAAAATATTTTTCTTCTGCTGTGTTCAGTCCGTACTAAAAATTATTTTATAGACATAATGATTCATTAGGTAGATGAAATTAAGTTCACATGTTTTTTTACCTCTGCAAGATGCTCCCGCCGACTTTACTTTCCTTAACGTGAGTCAGGTACCCATCAGGACAGGATGGACTCAGAAACTTTCCACTGACTTGAACCCGGATTCGAACTCGAGACTTTTGTGTTAGGAGTCTAGCACTCTACCTCTAAGCTGCCCGCAACATAAGCGATCTATAATGCCTAAGTGTTTTTGATGACTTTTATTTATGTACGATAAATATTACGTCATTCCTTAAAATACAATCAATCCATGCTAAGTGAATTCTTACCACACGTAAACAAAGATCTCGTTCTGAATGTAACTTGTAAGAGAGTCGAGTCTTTATTTAAACTTACTGTAAAAACTGTAGACTGTCTCCATTTAAAACACAATTACCAGATACAACGTTAAATGTTCAATATTCTCCTATTATATTTAAATAAACTTCTTCTTTGTTCTTAATTTTTAGTGTTGGAAGAGATCGAGCATTATCTGCCAGACGGTTTGAACTGGAGACTTTTTCAAATCTATCAACCATGAGGTTTTTGCCAACTTGACCACGCCTCCATCACAGTTAAGGATTAAGGCCATTGACTCCGATTTCAGCCTGCTTTTCTTTTTGGATTTCCAACCACAGCCTGTGTACATCCAAGAACAAACTACAAAGCAGCAGTTGTTTGATTCTGGAGTTGTCTCTCCTAGAAGAGTGGCTGTTCACAGCTAATCAGCCTCATCTGCCCGAGGATTCGAACTCGAACACTATAGATTTTTTTTGCACCCTTCATTACAAAACATGTTCTTCCACAATAATATAGTTCACGCGTTAGCTTAGCATTATGGTTAATGATTTTTAAAAATCGATGTACGAATTTAGTACTTCCACAAAAGCAGAATTGAAAATGAAAACCCGTTTGTAAATAAACTAAAACTGAATCGTTGCATCAAAGTAGACTTTTAAGGGAAATAACTGAACTATAACAAAACTATATACATTATAATGGTTATGGCTCTTCTTTACGATTCATGTTAATTTAGTTGTGTAACACCTTCTATAAGAAAATGTTATTCACAAATGACATCAGGTTTTTGACGACGTGTATCCCCTTCCCCGCTCCCATCATCACAATTTCTCATGCAAATTAGACCTCCAACCCAAAAATACAAACCAATCAAAGCTTCTTTATTTATTTCATAAAGCACACAATGAATATTTATTTATAATATATTTTTCTTAGCTTGGTCAAAATTAAGTAAATTAATCAATTTCTATTACAATCTATAAAAACAACATTTTAAAATTGGAAACGAAGATAACAGTATCGCTTGTAACTATACCTTTTAAAAGCTCAATGTGTCCTCAAACTTCCCCCCCCCCTTTTCCTATATATAGCTCATATTTAACACACGATCAATATCACCAACTGTCAAACAAAACAGCCATCATGGTTGTGATAACATTTCTAGTAGGATTAATCTTTTGAATAAGAGGAAGAATTTATTACAAAACAGCTCAATTTTTTAAGAAAACTTTCTTACAATTTTCTTCTTTATTACAACAAAAAATTCAACTAAGAAATCAGAAGAGTGTAATATATTCGTTCTTTAACCTAAAAGTGTTGCTCGTAAATCTTTTTTTAAAAGTAATATACCAATTACGAACATTGGAAATTAATTTAAATTTATAAGTAAGATAAGAATAGTATTCTGTCCATATATAAAATATACAATAAAAGTGTCCACATTTAAAGACGTTTATTTTCTAAAGAGATTCTTACAGGTGACCCTGTATTTCGTGCTCATCTTGTAATGCACCAACGGGTTAACGGCTGAATTAATGATTTCCACGAAGACAACAGCACAGTAGCAGCAGACCGTGACGTCAAAGTACCTCCCGCGCATGCCCAAAGTCCGTACAACAGCCGTCACGGCAAGAAGTACACACTGAGGCGTCTGACAAACTATAAATAGAACGGAAATCACCGTTAACATGGGAATTAATTTTCTCTCTTTTCGGTATCGTCTGCTACTGACGTCTGACACAGCTCCTGCCAGAGGTTTTCTCCAAGACGATGACGTCATAAGTGACGTCACAGTGACACATGTGCAAACTATTATGACAAGAAACGTAATATACGGCACGGCAAGATCCGTTACAAAAAAAGATTTACTGAACACAGCATCGCGATTCTCACGGAAAAATAGCCCAAGAACAGTTGAATTGGTGTTAGTAGAATTAACCCATCCAAAATAGTACACTAAACACGCAGGGGTAAAATTTAACAGAGTAATTGAATAGAAAATAACCATGGCTGAGGAGCTTATCTTCCTTGTTATGAATGTTTTAATTTGTAAAGGCATCAGCACACACAAGCACCGCTCTAACGCGATGTAAGCAGTGATGAACCCACTGACCCGTGTGAAGTAGTTATGGGGGAAAGTAGAAAACATCACTGTAAAATCTATTGGGTCGAAATTCAGATTTGAGTTTAAAGTCCAGGGGTTTATCAAGACGCTAAAGAGCTGTAATGTAAGAATCGAACCGATGTTGCACAGCGCTAAAGCCGTGAGGGAAATGTTGGTTGTCTCCCTGTAGCCCTGCTGGCTGAAGACGACGATGCTGATGATGTTGCCGGCTACACCAACGATGCTGAGGAGACTCTCTAACACGAGGCTGATGGCGAGGAAAATGTCCAGCACGGCATGGTCAACAAGTCCAGAGTTTGTCGACATTTTTTGTTAGCAAGATGACTTTGTAATTTCAAAATAAACACAAATATTGTAACAATTCCACGACAAATGGTCTAAGGACACGTCTAAATGTTTCATGATCTCAGACGAAAACCTTAGACAAAATATGATGCAGGCCGATAAAACTATCTATAATGTTCTATATGTACCTCTTTGTCATGTGTAAAATAAAACTTAATGGAGGTTAATAATTAAATAAAAACGATTTACAAAAATTGCACACACAAAATTTAACACATAGGTTTTATGCAATAATGCACAAAATAGGAGAAAATAAATCGTTTACTTTATATAAATTATATTACACTATTATTTCAATTACTATAAAGATAGCGCGGGTCACAATATTATCTAATGTATACTTTTACTAATATTTTTGAAGAACCAAACTGTTTTTAGGCCATTAAAATTTATTTAAGACAACAAGTCGAAACACGCCAACATTTTTACTCTTTTAAATGCAAATTTGAAATAACATTCAGACCTACATCGGGTTTTCAAGAAAAGAAACTTCAACTCTTATTACCATTCCAATTTAAATGCCAAGGCGATCGATATCATACGAAGGGTTGCCAAATTAGTGTCTCATAATAATGAAAAATGAGAAGTTATTATATCATTAAATCCGAGGGTTTCTCATATCTCCTGGGTCCATTACTACAATCGATTTAAGATTTTGAGCCCATTTTCTTCATGCTAAGTTGTGTGTAATAGTACTGTGGCAAAGACGATGCTTAACAGTGCAATTACCTTAGGTTTCGAGCATAGTTAAAACGATAATCCTCTGAATTAAATCGACACATTGACACTTATTAAAATGTTAAACAGCGTCATCCTACTTTGGCTTTTTGTTCTCTAAGAAAAATAGTTATTATAAGCGTATTATTAAAAAAAATAGTATAATTTATTTCAAAAGTGATTTATCTTATTCAATCTGTTAAGTTTTCTAATTTGTATGTATTATTTTTTAATCTAACCATTTTCCAGCTTCTTTTTGTTTAATTTAAAAAAAAATTAATAGCCACGTTACTGTTAAAATTGATACTAATTCAAGTTGCATTACTTTTATTATATAAAAAACTAAAATAGTTTTACTATGAAATGTATAGAATTTCAAGTAATTTTAAATTTAAAGTCTTCTTTTAACTTCAACAGGCGTTTAATACTCTGTCAGGTATGACAGAACAATTAAGATCTGATACAGGGGTGTTCATTAAAAAGTGAAATTAGAATATTTGTACATTAGTTAATCTTCTGGACAAGTAATATGAAGTTCAACTGTGGTTTATGTCTATCTCGTATATATATATATATATATATATATATATATATATATATATATATATATATATATATATATATATATATATATATATATATATATATATATATATATGTATATATATAACATTACATTATTTCATAAACATATCTTCTGATTGTGTTAAACAACTCTTATTACAGCTGTGCTGACTCTATCTCTCTGGATTCTTTCTTACTTTTTTTACTTTTTTTTATCTTTTTATAAAAAATGTATAACACAGAATTTAGTTTTTTTTTTTTTTTTTAATATGGTTTTAATTTAAAAGCATTTTATTTTTAACTTTAAAAAATATCATCATCAAAATAATTTTAACGAGCCTAATATGGTTACTTAAACTTTGTTTTACACTAAGCATTTTAATCACAAATGTAATAAAATAACTATACAGAGAAAAATGTATATGTGAAATTGTGTCTATCTAACTGAAACGGCACTCACGCCATTGATATTTCAGAAGACTAAAAATGGGTTAAAATGCTATTTAAGGATATTGAATAAAACTCAGTTTTCAAAAAACAAAAAAAAAATCGTTACGGAATTGTTAACTTGTGCATAATTGGTTATTGCGTTAACAATAAAGTTCAGCTTACTGCTACCTGCAATCGCTGAAAATAAACATCTGTAAACAATCTAACATAATTTTGTTTAAATCTTGATTTGTGCATTTCCACCAGTCCCACATATATTAGAACTGATTATTGAATTTAAAAACACATTTACGACAATTCGGTTGACTATTTTCTGAAGAGCTTTCTAAACGTGTCCCTGTATTTTTGGCTCATCTTGTAACACACCAACGGGTTGACGGCTGAGTTGATGTTCTCAACGACGACAATCACAATGTAACAGCATGACGTGACGTCAAAGTACCTCCCACGCATGCCCAACTTACGAACAACAGCCATCGCGGCTAGAAGCACACATTGCGGGGTCTGGCAAACTATAAATAGCACGGAAATTACCGTTAACATCGGGATTATTTTCTTCTCTTTCCTGTATCGTCTGCTATTCACGTCTAACGCCGCTACTGCTATAGACTTTCTCCAAGACGTTGACGTCATAAGGGATGTCGCGATGAAAGATGTGCATACTATTATAACTAGATACGTAATATACGGCTCCGCTAAGTCGGTTATAAGAAATGATATACTAAAAACTGTTTCACGATTTTGACGGAAAGAAAGTCCAAGAATAGTTGAGTTAGTGTTTGTGGAATTCACCAATCCAATATAACACGCAATAAACGTAGGGGTAAAATTTAACAGAGTAATTGAATAGAAAATAACCATGGCTGAGAAACGTATCTTCCTTGTGATAAAGGTTTTAATTTGTAAAGGCATCAGCACACACAAGCACCGCTCTAAAACGATGTAAGCAGTGATGAAACCACTGACGCGTGTAAAGTAGTTGTGGGGGTATGTAGAAAACAGAACAGTAAAATCAACTGGGTCAAAGTTCAGGTCAGAGTTCAAAGTCCAGGGATTGATTATAGTGCTGTACATCTGTAATGTGAGGATGGCACCGATGTTGCACAGCGCTAAAGCCGTGAGGGAAATGTTGGTTGTCTCCCTGTAGCCCTGCTGGCTGAAGACGACGATGCTGATGATGTTGCCGGCTACACCAACGATGCTGAGGAGACTCTCTAACACGAGGCTGATGGCGAGGAAAGTGTCCAGCACTACAGGGTCGATAAGTCCAGAACCTTTCGACATTTTTTGTTTGCAAGATGGTCTTGTAATTTCAAAACAACAGAAATAATGAAAACCATTTTATGACAAATGATCTTTGAACAAGTCTATAAGTCTCATGATCACAGAACACTACTTAAGACCAAATATGATGTAAGCAGATAGGCATGTCTACAAAGTTCTATCTAGGTGAACATGTCGTCGATGTAGAATATAAAGTGCAACAAATGGATCATAAGTAAGCTGACAATTAACTGGTAAATAAAATCGTTGAATTTAGCCAGATATTGGTTCTTTTTTTTTCTAACAATATAACTAGCTTGTAATTTAATTTTTCTCTTTCTTCTAAAACTACCAATTTTTTATTTTAACTTTTATAAACTATTTTATTAAAGCTGACAAGGCCATAAACGACAGGAATCTTTAATCTGTTCAATGCTTATTTTCCATATTAGACCCATTAAGCGTTTTTAAGAAGAAGAAAAATGGAAATTACACTATTAAATATTTTAGTGTTGGCGATCATTTATTGTCGTATCGAATTTGCGTCTCATAATAATAACCTAAACTGAATAGTTATATCGTTATATTATTACAAAAGAGATTTCTTGAATCCAATGGATTTCTCATTCTAATCGATTTAAGCGATAGAAACAATTTCTCTAATGATACAACGTAATCTATTGTAAAGTGACAAAGATGATGCTTAATACTCAAATTATCTTGGCATAGTTGAAAAGATAAGTCTCCTACTTAAATCGACACATTGACACCTATTAAAAAGTTTAAGAGCGTTAACCTACCGTAGCTTTTTGTTCCCTATGAAACAAAATTAGAGGTAATTTTTTTAAATGATAGCACTTTTAGAAGAGGCTTAAGGTTTTTTATCTCATCATCTTTCTCATATTTCATACATTATTTTTTTAATATTTCTATTTTCCAGTTCATGTTTTTAAAGGATTTGATAATTTGAGTCTTTATTACTGTTTAAAATTAGGCAAATTAATGTTTCTTTACTTTTAATTATATAGAATTTGTAAGTAGTTATTCTTTGAAATGCATAGAATTACAAATACTTTACTGTGAAATAATGGTCATTTCTTTCTAAAAGTCATTTGATGATATCTCCGTTGGATATGTAAAATTAAGTTAGTATTTCTTGGTGTTTATTAAAAAGTAAGATATAATCATTTTGTACTATTTAATTAATGTCTGTGACAAGAAATCCAGAGATCAACAGTTTTGATTCATATCGAACTCCACATATAGGGATTTTTTTTAATCAGACAAATGCAAATGCGCCTGTACCTGTATAGGATTTTTTAAAAAACTTCGTCTAAATTATGGGTTTTTTCACTACCGCATATGCCATACATTACTAACAGAGCAATGAATTTAAAAAAATAAAACCCAATTCGGTTGACTATTTTCTGAAGAGCTTCCTACACGTGTCCCTGTATTTTTTACTCATCTTGTAACACACCAACGGGTTGACGGCTGAGTTGATGTTCTCCACGAAGACAACGGCACAGTAGCAGCAGATCATGACGTCAAAGTATCCCCCGCGCTTGCCCAAGGTACGAACAACAGCCGACACCGCGAGTAGCCCGCATTGCGGGGTCTGACACACTATAAACAGCACGGAAATCACCGATAACATTGGGATTATTTTTCTCTCTTTCATGTATCGTCTGGTTGAGACTTCTGACGTGAATCCTGACAGAGATTTTCTCCAAGACGATGACGACATAAGTGACGTCACAGTGAAAGAGGTGCACACTATTATAACAAAAAACGTAATATAAGGCACGGCTAGATCTGTTACAAAAAACGATTTACTAAAAACTTCTTCACGATTTCCCCGGAAAGAAAGTCCAAGTACAGTTGAATTGGTGCCTGTATAATTAACCCAACCAATGTAATAAACTAAACACGCAGGGGTAAAGTTTAGAAGAGTAATTAAATAAAAAATAACCATTGCTGAGAAACTTATCTTCCGTGTGATAAACGTTTTAATTTGTAAAGGCATCAGCACACACAAGCACCGCTCTAACGCAATGTAAGCAGTGATGAACCCACTGACCCGTGTGAAGTAGTTGTGGGGGTAAGTAGAAAACATTACTGTGAAGTCCACTGGGTCAAAGGTTAGGTTAGCGTTGAAAGTCCAAGGGTTGATCATGACGTTGTAGAGCTGTAGTGTGAGGATGGCGCCGATGTTGCACAGCGCTAAAGCCGTGAGGGAAATGTTGGTTGTCTCCCTGTAGCCCTGCTGGCTGAAGACGACGATGCTGATGATGTTGCCCGCTACACCAACGATGCTGAGGAGACCCTGAACTACCAGGTTGAGTGCGAGGAAAAGTTCGAGGACAGCGATGTCGACAAGCCCCGAATAGATGTCTGGTAACATTTTCTGTTTACGGAAAAAAATGAATTGAAAAACATTATCCATAAAAATAGAACTGAGAAATAGTTAAAACAGTGGCGGAGTGGTAACAACTGGTTGCTCGAAAGTCTAGAATTCGGATTACGGACCCAGCTCTGATAGGTACCCAATATAAGTTAGGAAAACTTAGACATCATGCAAAGAAAATGTGTTTCTTCAAATGCCGAGGTCAAGGTCAAGCAACAAGTTAACTGTAATTCATCTTCTTATGTATCGTTAAGTTTCAAACGGATCTTAACTTAGCGGTATTAGAAGATACAATAACATATATTCTATTTCACTTATAAAATATACACTGAAATATAATGAGATGTATATGTAATTGTATTAGCCTATTACTGAAAACTGTTACATTAGTGTTAGACTTTGAGTACCTACATAGCAAACGAAAACGTAATTATAAATGTGATTGCTCGGGAGCACGAAATTCGAAGTAATACTACTACGCCCACTCTACGCCTTACATTTGCACATTTCTCTATCTATACAGTCGTTAATCTGTAAATATATTGTTGTGCAGTAATGAAAAAAATAACAAGCATTGTTACGCAGCATAGCAGCTTTCTGTCTAGTAGAAAAACAGGATATCTAGAAATTAATTTACCACTTTATGCGCTAAATATAGAGCAAGTTATATATATATATATGTATATATATATATATATATATATATATATATATATATATATATATATATATATATATATATATATATATATATATATTAGTCGTCCCGGCCAGGCCCTGCTCTGGCTTCTGTGAAAAACCTTTCTGTTAAAGACCAGTTATATATATATATATATATATATATATATATATATATATATATATATATATATATATATATATATATATATATATATACATATATATATATACATATATATATATATATATATATATATATATATATATATATATATATATATATATATATATATATATATATATATATATATATATATATATATATATATATATATATATACTAGCCGTCCCAGCCAGGCCCTGATCTGGCTTCTGTGAAAAACCTTTCTGTTAAAGACCATTACCTGTGTGTTTAGTAATCATCATAAACCCGGCATTGCCCACCCAAACCACAACCAACCAAAACCAAAACAACAAAACGCAAACATAACGCTAACACAATTACAAATACAAACGAAAACAAAAACCTAACAACAAAACCAACCACAACCACAAACACCAATACAAACACAAAGAAAAAACAAACAAAAAAGCAAACGAAAACAAAAACCTAACAACAAACCCAACCACAACCACAAACACCAATACACACACAAAAAAAACAACGAAAAAGCAAACGAAAACAAACCAAATCCAAACGCAATACCAACTAAAAACACAAATACAATCCCAAACAAAAAAACACAAACAAAAACGAAAAAAAAAAGAACAAAAACGAACCAAATCGAAACGCAACCACTAACGCAAACCCACCTAAACACAAAGCAAACACTAACGCGAACATAAACGCCCGGGGCGGAATCACCTGTTTTAGCTTAATAAACGACTATAGTACCCCAACTTATTCATAGTCTTTTGCACTCACTTAAACGAACGCGCCTGTTTCAATTTAATGAACAATTATAATACTCCTAGCTTATCCGTAAAATACCTACAACATTTGCACTTGATCAATCCCCGCTAATTATGTAATTATTTTTTTCCCAACACCAAAACAAAGTAATAAAAAGTAAATTCTTTTCCACTAATGCAATGGTTTTATAAAGGGAAGTAATTGTGTTTTCCTAATTTATCAAAGGGAAGTAAGCGCTATAGGACTAAATAAAGACATAATTAAAATTTTTGTAAAAGATGATATTTTTTTAAACGTGTGTTTAATGAACATGCCGAAAATTATTACTTTCAGTTTGACAAATGAAAATTATTTCCAACAACTTTCAATATTAATTTTTTAACTCATAAATGTAGAACATAAGGACTTTAATTATCTAACACTTAAATCCATCTAAGTATGTCAACGACCAACAAAACAAACTTATTTTTACATACAGAATTGAGCTTTATATATAATATATATATATATATATATATATATATATATATATATATATATATATATATATATATATATATACGTGGGTTTGTATTTCTAGAAGTATAAGTTGCAGACTACAAATGCACAAACCCCGGTATGTTTTAGATACTGTGGTGACGAGATGACTGTTGCATAAAATTACCGCGTATAAAAATCTATAATGTGAATCGTCTGGGCGATGTTTTCACCGAAGGATCTATTATAAGCTGACTATTAACTATTAAAAGTTGATCGATTAGAAGTGCTTTACGTGACTATTATTCTAACAATAGAAAAATGGTACGCCTTGCATCGTACTTTTTAAAATTACAACTTTACTATCAGTAACCTTTTAGGCTTCAATTTTGAATAATCTTCGTTTTAAAATATTATATTTCAAAAGCACCCTTGATAATGAGATTCTTTACAACACTAATTTTCTTTTCATTTATTAAGATTTAGTAGCGATCTAAAAAAAATTGTAGCTTCTAGTGTATCTTTTTAGAATTTTTAATTACCGGTCTTATTTGACGTTTTTCGTTTCACATTGGCGTCTAACCTTCACAATTGTGTAAAATCAAATTATCAAAAAAAAAGGGAGTTTTTTTTTTATCCAATATCCAAACACTGCTATCATTATCAACGGAAGCACCAATTATATCCTCCCCATATTCGAACGGATGAAAGGACAATGTAATAAATCAGATGTTAAATGATAAAATTACCCCCATTAGGAGAAAAATGTATATGATTAAAGGCTGCTATAAAATTAAAGACACAATTTATTTTAAATTGCTCTCCCAATGAATTCGCGTATTTTACAAATGACAGCATCGTTAATTCGCTATTCACCTTTATTTTTAAAATTCTATTTAAAAATTAGCTTCATGAATCTATACATTTTCCAGTTCGTAATTTTTAGGGTCATATTGTTTAGAATCTTTTAATACATTTCAACTGTTCGTGTAGGTTTACCTATGTATAGAAATCCAAATAGTTTTACTTATAAATGTATATAAATTCAGATTTATTTTACTTTTAAATCTTTAAAAAAAACACAAGCAGTTTTACTTTCAAATGTACAGACAATAAAGAACGTTTAATTCATAACTTCGCAGTTA